>NC_090451.1:399554006-399854006 GCF_031143425.1 Pleurodeles waltl | reverse complement strand
ATCATTCCGGAAGTCACTGCACTGTTTCCGCTCAAGTTTTTTACAGACAAGCTTCTTTGGATACCCTTTCCGGTTAGAGTGAATTGTGCCACAAGGAACAGTGTCCACTCTCAACAAATCTTTGAACAACTGAACTCCAGTGTAGATGTTATCTACATACAAATGGTGACCTTTGTTAAACAGTCATCTACATAGTTCATACACAATTTTCTCACTAACTCCAAAAGTGGGCAGACAACAAGGGGGTGTCAGTACTGGAATCCCTACCAGTGTAGACCCAGAAATTATAACCATATCCTGTAGTACTTTCACACAGCATATACAATTTAATTCCATACCATGCCCTCTTGCTAGGAATGTACTGCACAAAAAACTAACAACCCTTTCACAGGACCAAAGACTCGTCCACACTTATTTCTTTGCCTGGCACATAGACCTCTGAAAAATGATTTACAAATGATCAAGGACAGGCCTAATCTTAAAAAGAGAGTCACAATCAGGGTGATCTTGTGGCAAGGCTAAAGCATTGTCAACAAAATGCACCATCTGAAGAAGAAGCAAATACTGATCACGAGTCATGGTTGCAGGAAATATAGCCTTTGCCATCAAGGGACTAGAAGACCAATAAGAAGCCGGTGACGGCTTCCTTATCAACCCCATCAAAACAGTCAAACCCAAGAACTTTTTCATCTCTTCCAGATTTGTGGGAATCCACCCGGTAGCACTAGACTAAGACCTAAATCTGGCAGCGTTGTCCCTCTAATACTGCTCTGCATACAAATTAGTCTGCTGTGAGAAAGTAGCCTCTTTCTAGCATGGTTACCCCCACTTTTGGCCTGTTTGTGAGTGTGTAAGTATATTTTTACTTTCTCACTGGGATCCTGCTATCCAGGACCCCAGTGCTCATAGTTTGTGGCCTATGTGTGTGTTGTCAGTATTGCTTAACTGTGTCACTGAAGTTCTGCTAACCAGAACTCCAGTGCTTATGCTCTCTCCACTTCCGAATTCGTCACTATAGTTTAGTGACTTCATATTCAAATTCCAATTGGCACACTGGACCCCCCCTTATAAGTCCGTAGTATATGGTACCCTAGGTACCCAGGGCATTGGGGCTTCAGGAGATCCTTACGGACTGCAGCATTTTTTTTGCCACCCATAAGGAGCTCAGACAAACCTTTCTTCAGGACTGCCATTGTAACTTGCGTGAAATAGTGCCCACACCATTTCACAGCCATTTTCACTGCACTTAAGTAACTTATAAGTCACCTATATGTCTAACCTTCATTTACTGAAGGCTATGTGCAAAGGTACTAAGTGTGGGGGCACCTTTGCACTAGCGAAGGTGCCCCCATGATGTCCAGGGCCAATTCCCTGGACTTCGTGAGTGAGGGGATGCCATTACACGTGCGCACTACATATAGGTCAATACCTATATGTAGATTCACAATGGTAACTCCGAATATGGCCATGTAAGGTGTGTAAGATCATGGAATTGTCCCCCCCATTCCAAATCTGGCACTGCGGAGCCAATCCCATGCAGCCTGGGGGCTCCACCATGGACCCCCAGTACTGTCAAACCAGATCTCTGAGGCTTGCACTGCAGCTACAGCTGCTTCAACCTCACAGACAGGGTTCTGTCCTCATGGGGTCTGAGCAGCTCAGTCCCAGGGAGGCAGAACAAAGCATTTCCTTTGGGAGGAAGGTGTTACACCCTCTCTCTTTGGAAATAGGTGTTACAGGCTTGGGAGGGGTAGCCTCCCAGAACCTCTGGAAATGCTTTGAAGGACACAGATGGTGCCCTCCTTGCATTAACCAGTCTACACCGGTTCAGGGACCCCCAGCCCCTGATCTGGCGTGAAACTGGACGAAGGAAAGGGGAATGACCACTCCCCTGTCCATCACCACCCCAGGGGTGGTGCCCCGAGCTCCTCCAGTGTGTCCCTGGCATTAGCCATCTTGTTTTCCAAGGTGTGGGGACACACTGGAGATCTCTGAGTGGCCAGTGCCAGCAGGTGACATCAGAGACCCCTCCTGATAGGTGCATACCTGGTTAGGTAGCCAGTCCCCCTCTCAGGGCTATTTAGGATCTCTCCTGTGGGTTCCTCTTTGGATTTGGCTTGCAAGTTTCCATCAGGAATCCTCTGCAACCCCTGCTTCATCCTCTGACCATCGGATCAATCGCAGACTGCTCCAGGAATTGCTGTAACTGCAACAAAGAATCCAAGAAGGCAACTGTGACTTTGCAATTTCAGCTCCAGCCAGGTGTGCACACTCTGAGGACTCCCTGTCTTGACCTTGCACCAGCAGGACCGACTAAATCTCCTGTGGGGTGACAGAGTCACTTCCCTGCTCCACCAGGCGCATTCCAAGATGACGACTGGTTCTCTGGGACTTCTCTCCTTGTGACGAGCATGCCCCCTGGAACACAGGTGGTGGACCCCTTCGACACAGACTGTTCTATGGTCCAGCTGTCAAAAATTGGCAGAGGTACGAGCTTGCCTTCCCTGTTTGTGACAGTACCCCTGTGCACAGTGTCATCTCTACCTCCTGAGGCTTCTGTGCACTATTTGCAAGAATCCTTCATGCACAGCCTAGCCCAGGTCCCAGCACTCTATCCTTCAATGCAACTGCAATTTTCACCTTCTTTGTCCTGGTGTCCTGGGACCTCAGTGGGTGCTGCCTGGTCATCTGTCGGTTCCCTCCAGTTTTGGGAGCCCCCTCTGCGTCCTCAGTCCGAGCTGAGGCCTCCAGGTCCCTCCTGGGTCCAGGCAGCGCCATTTTGATGCAAACCACGACATTGCATCAACCAATGCCTGTTGGAGGAATCCAGTGCTGCAACTCTCCTGCATTCAACATCTTGACGTGGGACATCCTTTGCATCATGTAGGAACCCTCACCCATCTTCTTTGGTGCTCGTCTGCAGACTTCTTCCAACTGGAGAATCCTCTTTTGCACCATCTTCTAGTTGGCGGGGGCTCCTGTCCTTCCTGGAACCTTCTGCGACTTCTGGACTTGGTCTCCTCTCTTCACAGGTCTTCAGGTCCAGGAATCCACCATTTGTTGCTTGCAGTCTTGTTTGGTTCTTGCAATAACTCTAATCATGTCTTGTAGTGTGTCCTAAGGAAATTTGCAGTACTTTACTCCTACATTCCTGGGCTCTGGAGTGGGGTATTTTACTTACCTTTGGTGTTTTCTCACACTCCCAGCAATTTTCTACACACTACACTTGCCTAGGGGGGAATTTGTGATTCGCATTCCACTGTCTTAGTATATGGTTTGTGTTGCCCCTAGGGATACTTCTTCCTACTGCTTTCTATAGTATTTTCTATTGATTGCCCTATTCTTTGACTATTTACCTACCTGATTTTGGTCTCTAGTGTATATATTGTGTATAATACTTACCTCCAGAAGAAGTATTGCCTCTAAGATATTTTTGGCCTTGTGTCACTAAAATAGAGTACCTTTATGTTTGGTAACACTGAGTATTGTCTATTATTGTGTATAAGTACTGTGTAACTATAGTGGTGTTGAAGGAACTTTGCATGTCTCCTAGTTCAGCTTAAGCAGCTCTGCTACAGCTACCTCTATCAGCCTAAGCTGCTAGAACACTACTACATTGCA
This sequence comes from Pleurodeles waltl, assembly GCF_031143425.1. Taxonomy (NCBI): domain Eukaryota; kingdom Metazoa; phylum Chordata; class Amphibia; order Caudata; family Salamandridae; genus Pleurodeles; species Pleurodeles waltl. The sequence goes on along the minus strand of NC_090451.1, from coordinate 399,850,385 downwards.
CTAATGAGGGATAACTGGACCTGGTATAATGTGTAAGTACCCAAGGTACCCACTACAAACCAGGCCATCCTCCTACATCTGCTCAACAATCTCTTCCAAAAATACATCGTCCATAAATAACTCAAAGAAATTAACAGGCAAAAAGATTTCCATATTTACTCTACACCCTGGGAGACCAGTAGGCAGGCAACTATGGCTGCTCCATGTTTGGGGTGACCCATGTGTCAGGTCTTCCAACTGGAAGCCTTTCAGCCGCTGGGTGCTGCACCATTGGCACATCAATGTCTTCCTCTTAAACAGGCCCTTCATCTGCAATGAGAGTGGCTTCCTCATCAGAAGACTCCTCTCGTGCAGAAACCTCACTGCCAGAATCTTTCCCTTCTTCCTCTGTCTTAGACGCATAGTCAGCCTCATAATCATGATCAGAAGACGACTCAAAAAGCATACTAATGACCTGCTGAGCATCACCCTGCGGCTAGTCATGATCCTTTTTAAGAAAAGTAACTTGACAAATGCGCCAAGAACAACCAGCACTGTCTAAAATAAGTAATAAACAAAGTGTGGCTTTATCACAAAGAGTTATGTATTCAAAAACTATACCACTCACGTACTTGAAAATGTTAGGCTCAACAGCAACTACTCTTCACAGACACAGCAATCACCAATGATATCCCACTAAAAAGAAGAAAAAAAAAGCAAATTAGACATAAGACAACACAAATATCATTGTGCAGAAATCTAAGGACAATTTCACACATAGTTCTGCATTTAGTATACCACCTGCAAAAACGTCATTCATCCATGGCAACAATACTCCTTTGGAGTAAATTTACTTACTTAAAACATGCAACTATGCAAACCGCAGGTCAACCATTGCTAAAACCGCAGCAAGCCAAAGCAAAGAAAGCAAAAGCTTTGAACTAGAACAAAAAAGAGAAATAAGCTATTATAATCACAAATGCAAATACTTTGCTAGTTGACAAACACCCCACCACCAAACATTTAGAAATTTTTCCCAGTGTCTAGTGGTCTCCAGGCGCTGATGGGCCTTAAATAAATAGGCCGATATGCATTTTTAGGTTCTAGGGTGGGCATGGGTTTTGGGGTGGTAAGGGTTTGTTTTAGGTTTGAGGGTGAGTATGGGGTTTGGTGTGGTAAGGGATGTTTAGGTTTTAGGATGGGTATGGGTTTTGGGGTAGTAAATGCATTTTTAGGTTTTGGGGTGGTATGGGGTGTTTAGGTTTCAGGGTGGGTATGGGTCTTGGGGTGGTAAGGTAATTTTTTGGGTTTAGGGTAGGTAGGCTTTTTGGGTGGAAAGGTGTGTTTGTGTGTGTGTATATATATACTACGAAATTTTTGTGGTAAAGACATTTGTGGTAAAAGCATATGCATTGTAAAAACATTTTGTGGTAAGTGCATGCGTGGTACTAACCATGCATTGTACTTACCGTGTTGTAAAACGCATGCGTTCTAAGTGCCTGCGTTGTTCCATCATACAACCTTTTCAGAGTGCATTCTTCAAATTCGGATTTCTACTCTGGTGTTCTGTATTTTGTTTTATCGATCCACATTATGGAAAGGGAATCCTAAAGCCAGTCATCCAATCAGTGCAGAACTTAGGGTAACTAGATCCCTCGTAAGGCTTTACCCGTCTATTCCAATTACCTATTACTTTGTTCGCTCATTTTTTCAGTCACTTAGTTGCCCATTTACTCATCAGCATACTCACAAAATCACCCCCTTCTAACTGAATCTCAGTTTCCATTTCTCAATTAAATTTGTTTAAGATTTGGAAAGGGAGAAACAATCTTGCAACACTTGTCAACAGGGAACTGGAACAAAATCTAACTGCTGTTTCCAGACCTAAATCATCTGTTGTAGTGGTTCAACTTTGGACAGTAAAATGAATGCAGGAGAGGTAGCTTTAAATATCTTATTCTCATTTGCTAATATGTTCTATAGTTTGTTCTGCAAAGTAGGTTTGTAACAAAAAAGGGGAAACACATGCAGTAAATAATGCCTTTTGTGTAATGAGAGCATCAGCAACATTTCACTGTTTTCATTGCTTCCAGGAAGCTTTTGAGAAATGTGTAACTGTCAGCACCTGCATTTTCTATCAAACACAAATAGGTGTTTCTCTCTGAAACATTTGATGTCTGTGCCTTGTACCTTCCAGGAGAACAGAGATCATTAATGTCCCCTCAAATTAATCTTCATCTGGATTTTGTGGCAATGTCTGAAGAAGATATTTATCTTCAGCAAGAGCCATGGCCTGGCCAAATAATAATCTGCTCAGGTGTCAACTAGTGGGTTATGTGATCAGTCTCTTCCAAGTGTCATATGTTCTCAGAAAAAATAGATTTAAATGAACCATGTTAATCACAAGAAACCAGTGTAAGCGTGTAGTACGGGCTGTACTTCAGAATAACAGTCATTTATAGTGAAATAGAGTCTGATAATAAAAAATGCATGTTCATTCCAGTCATTCATCGCAATGAGCACAGTGCGGTGGACATTTTAACATAACATGAATCTACTTTCATTATCATTTCACTCCTCTTAATAGTCTTATGCTGCTGCGTTTAATGTTGGAAACAAAATATTGTCAACCAGTAGAATTTTCGAAACCGATATTAAAGAAGAAAGCAACAAACTAGTGCTGGATAATTACCTGGCTATGTAGTATCTTACGAAACTGGTGCACACTACTGCCAGTTACCTATGCACGGGTGCATGTGCGCGCACACACGCACACATGCACATACACATTCATAGGCAATTGGTTATTCAACACCACTATCTGGCGAGATGGACAGGGTGTAGGGTCTCTTGGGTGATCATGGGCAATCTTGTACCAAAAAAGATGTGATGCCCTGTACAATTCCAGCTTATAAAGTACAAAATACTGTGTGATAATTTCACAAAAATAGCGAGCAAACATGTAAATTAAGCTACGCTTGAATGGAGGTAAAAACAGTTTGTATTTAAGAAACTTTAGGTAAGGCTTTTAGGTTTTAATGTATATTAAGTGTTTTTTTTCCTTAAAATTGTTTTCTCTTTCAACTGTTTCCTTTAATGTTCATTTTCTTCTATTTCCTTAAAATCGTCTTTCCTTAAAATTGTTTTTCCATGATTTGGTTTTCTCCAATTTGGTTTCTCAGTTTTTTCCCATTAATTCACACATATCAATAAGCACAGGCTATTAGTTAGTGTCTTCTACCACTTTTCCTACCCAATGTGTGCATGGTTTATGCAATGCAATTCACTCAGTAGACCTCTATGGTAATGAAAACTTTAGTTTTATCTTGTGCAGCTCTGTTTTCCACAGTATTCGCATGTTTGCATGATTGACACCTCTACTACACACATACCTACAAAATGGAGAAAGTGAGTTGTTTCCCTCACTGGAAGCTAATTATGCCATGACAATTCGTGCCTGAGTTACATGATCCTCAGATATAGGAGGTACGTCCTTGAGAGAATATTTGTGAACACAGGACTTGCATTTTGTGGTGCAATGAAATTCCCCTGTAGGCTGAGGGGTGGAACTGGATAGAACAGCTGACAGCACAGGGGACCAACTGGACCAGCACAGCGTAAAACATTGACTTCAAGAATGGAGGCCGAGGACCATTGCATAGTTCCCCTGATGGTATGGAGCTATCTGATTACCCTACAAAGTGGGATATGTCAGCAAAGAATAGTAGATTATAACAATTATAGCCCTCAGATGATCTGAACTATGCCAAATTCCAGGTCAAAGTGGATGCAGTCTACCCTAGGAGTTTCTTGATGTTTCCTCAAAAAATGATGGTGGTTACTCTTGTTTGTTAAGCGATAATGGGGTATTGAAATTTCTATTGAGTTATGAAACACTGTGACAACAAGAAACATTGTTTTTGCAGGCTCACAATATCATGGGGTACCACTGTTTTTTCATCTGGGTAATCCTATCTTTGGGGAAAAATAGCACTAGGACCAGTTTGTGAACTTATATTGCAAACAACATTACTTATCCAAAGGATCAACTATTAATTCAATTAATTTATCAAGTTGGGAAACAAGATTAGGGTCCATTCCAAACTCTGACTGGGATTATTCTATAGATTAACCAGTCATCTAAAGAGAAAGTGCTTTGAACAATCTATTGAGTTCTGACTTTAGGGACAATGGGACACGTTGCTTGGTTGTGACAGGCTAAGTCAATCTTGATACGGTTCCAAATGTAGTACATGATAAGGTAAGGGAAGATGGTTCTTCTCGACCACATAGCAATAGGGCAATAAGATTAAATGTTCTTTGTATAAATTACATTGCTACTGTACGGCCAATAAAAATAAATCAAACACTAAACAATCAGGTTTGGTGGTCTTTGATTATAGTCGGTTGCTGGAAAGTGGGCCGCCTGACACAGACAATGTCAGCACATAAAATTATGCGGGCATTTGAATAGGAAAAATAGGTAGCTATAATAAAGATTTATGTGGTCATTAGTAGTTTGGTGGTTCCATGACCGCCTTGGCGGTGGTGGTCATACTGCCAACGGGCCTGTGGAGAAGTCCGCCAAATTGTGAGCATGGCAGCCTTCCCAACAGAAGATAGCCAAACTACATCCAGTACCACCAGTGTAGTCAGACGCCATGGGCGGCTGTAGCCACCTTCAGGGCAGCGGGACTGTTTCCCTCCAGACACATTACGAGGCTGCACACCACCAAGGTTTCCGCTGCGGTTCAACCACCACGAAAACCATAGGGGAAACTAACTCTATAAAAGGAGAAACTCACCTTCAGGAACACATACCAGTCTGGAGCTGACATGGAACCGGAACTGGAAGTCCTCGCACTGCTCCTGCTAGCACAACGACTCCGATCCAGAGACGGCGACGAAGACAACAACCGTGAGTATACACACCTACCTGATACTGTAGGAAAAACCAAAGCACACATGCACACACAACAAACATCTGGGGCGGCAGGTGACAGTGACACACACATGTAACCACACACCCATACGCATGTACACATACCTACATAATCATACGCACATCCACACAACACACACACACACCCATACTGTACACACCACGGCCAACACAAACGTGCAAGACACACAGCAACTCGCAGATGCACAGTAGTACATAATAATACACAACAACACCATAACTACACAGACACTACATCAAGTGCTTTCAGTACACACCTCCACATGACACCACATACATACTACAACACGTAACAACACCTGACATACAATATATACAATCACACAGCTATACAACGACACATACATCATACCACGCAAAATAACACACACCGCATCTGAGATATCCATCACCACACACAAGCAGGCACACACAACAACCACACAAGGACACACAACACCACTATTAAACATCTCAACACAAACAATACACAATTCATCAACACACATACATCTACCAAAAAGAAACATGTCCTACAGACAATACACAGCCATTACAGCATCACAGTACTCAGGAACAAACACACTTGAGGTACTGATACTACAGTTAGCACAACCCACACACACACACACACAAACATCACACACAAAGAAACCAAAGGCACCAAATTCAATACAGCCATGTGGAAAGAAAGGCAAGACAAGTATGTTACCATCAAAGCCAACAACAGTTTGGGACAGATGTATTAAAAGCATCTGTTTGGCAAGAAAATAAATAACTTTATACACATATCAGCCCCTTAGGGCACTCCAATGTTCAATATGTCAAACATCATAATGCCACCCTCAATCACACCATTCCTTACTAGAGATTACCTGTACCTAAGTCCTGACAACACACATCTCTGACGCTCAGTACATGGTTGCAATATGCACACTTGGTCTACAGCCCTACATTGGCACTGACAACACATCACTCTACTACATACCGCTGTCTCAGCAGTGGAAATGCAACATACATCTCACATCAACCTGTCATTAGCAATACAATACCAAATCCTGTCCTAATCACCCACTTCAGTGAGGCCAAGGCTAGCTGACATGTTCACACCTTATCAGATGTGCCCCCAAGTAACAATTGGAACATGATGTAGGCAGACAATAAGCTATCCCATTGTGTTTAAGGTTTTATCCCCACAAGTCTAGCACATACAAATGCATGATGTTTGCAATCAGACCATTTCAAATGAACATTACAAATTAGCCTACTTCACTAACCTTCACATATGCAATAGATAGCAGATAACCAATATATGGGGAAACAAGTGTCAAGCCATTATTGAAGTCATAAACAAGCCATGCCTGTGGTGGAAATGTAATGGCTGCCTCACATGGCGTCAACACCATTACTGGAACCTGATTACTGTTGTCCCTATGATAGAAGCAGAGTCACACTGTTGCATATACTGGTGTGCCATACATATGGGAGTGAACTGAAACCTTTGAGTCACAAATGCCCAAATGCCAAGGGATGGAGCAGGTCATACTCAATGGCCAGGGTGGTACACAAGCTCACATCCATAGTAAAGGCAGAATGGAGTCACACATGTGCCAATCTGATTAGACCAGCTCCACAATGCAGTCACGGAGAATACTGGATGTGGGAGAAGTACATCCACTGACAGCAAACCATCAAGACACAGCTACAACTAATGGTCAGGTCGGGTGGTTACCACCCATTACCCCTAAGTCTATTTTCATGTAGCATGACTACATTTACATTAAAGCCACAGAGAGGAAGCTAATCCCATAAACTCTATGCAATTCCCTAGTTACCTTCAGTACTTACCCCCTTTTGGCTGCGGTGCTGCCCTCAAACGCCAATCCACCTCGGGTTGGGGCACCACCAATATGCGGCCGATGAGGGGCGTCAGGGTCCGATGGGCACCCCCTCCCTCATTGGGAGGACATCCCCAGCTGTGGTCTTCCGGGCCCGGCATCTCAGGTCCTCCCACAGCTTGCGACAATGGGCTCTCTCCCGGCTGTGGACCCTAGTGGTCTGCCCTTCCTTGGCAATGACTCGCTAGATCCCTTACTTCTGATGGGCGTTCACCTGCATGGATGACACAAATAAAAGTAGAAAGTAATGTACACTGGTACCATACTAACAGGAGAGGCATATACACTTCAGACTTACTAAGTACCGACACATACCCATCCTCATTGCCCACATGCCACTGTCACAAGCACCCCATCACACATGGCTATGGCATTGGGCTCACCTTTTCCTCTGGTGCCCCATATAGCTGTCCGTACATGGGTAGGACCCCGTCCACAAGCTTCTCCAACTCTTCTGGGGTGAAGGCTGGGGCCCTATCACCTGCAGGACGTGGCGTGATGGCTTCCAGAGACAGTGCACAGCAGCTGAGGTCAGTGGGGTCTTGCTGGCAACAGTGTGAGGAATCAAGTGAGCAAGGCTTCAGAAAATGGCAGCCACATACAGGACTATCACCGTTGGCGTTCATTGCCATTGGCCCCAATTCCCCATAGGCAGCAATGTTAACCAATGACAAGTTGCACGGCGGTAGTGACCGTCTACCGCCATGACAACATATGCTGGTGGACTTAGGTCACTTCCATCTGTCCAGTGCTGCAGGACAGGCAGCTGCCATTTTGTGCACATCTCATGCATTGATGTGGCAATTTATGTACGTCATATAAATATTAGGACAAATTGGGGAGTAACCCCATGTTGTGCCATCATGGTAGTGCTGACACATGTGACATGTGTCCTAAACGACTTACACATTCAGCATTGTGCTGCAAGGCTAGTGCCCACATCACATTTTCATGTCCATTTATGTATATGTCTGCAGAGCTACGCATGTCCGACAGTATAAGGTGTGTGCTAATTTTCCAAGGTTCATTTTACATGTGTAAAGACCTTTTCTCAAGGTACATTCTCTCCTCTCTACCTAGAATTGATGCCATGAGGAGACTGAGACAACCATCAGTGTACCGTCCCCTCGTTGACCTTGCAACCCTGGAGGACAAGCATATCATACAAACCTATCATCTGAATCGGCTGACCATCATGGACCTAGGTACACAGTTGAAGCCTGATCTGTTAACACCCATACAAAATCCCTATTCAATCCCTTCCGCAATACAAGTCCTGTCAGTGCTACACTTTCTTGCCGCAGGCTCCTTTCACAATACAGTGGATTTGGCAGCAGGGATGTCACAGCCAGTGTTCAGTTTAGTGTTGAGGGGTGTACTTGTGCATTGTTGAAACACCTGGACAGCTACATCAGGTTCCCCCAACGTGCAGATTTGGCCTATGTGAAGGCAAACTTTTAAGATATGGGACACATCCCTCATGTGAAAGGGGCCATTGATGGCACCCGTATAGCTCTGGTTCCTCCGATTGCCAATGAATAGGTGTATAGGAACAGGAAGATCTACCAATCCCTTTATGCTCAGCGGGTGTGTCTGGCGGTCCAGTACATCTCACAGGTCACAGCCAGGTTTGCTGTATTTGTACATCACTCCTTCATTTTGAGGAATAGCAATGTCCCACACATGATGGCACGACTACATACAGAGAGGGCCTGGCACCTTGCTATGTATACATTTGAATATGGTTCACTGTAGTATCCTAACATTCCCTGGCTGCTGACACCAGTGAGGTACACTGCCATGGATGGAGCAATCAATTTCAATGAGGTCCATGGTAGGAAGAGGCGTGTAATAGAAAGGACATTTGGCCTCCTGAAAGCCAGATTTAGGTGTCTGGTACTATCTAGAGGTGCCCTCCTCTACTCACCCCAAAAGGTATGCCAGATAGAAGAAGACTGCTGCATTCTCCACAATCTAGCACTGAGACACCAGATATAATTGCTAGCTGATCAGTGTGTGGTAGCTGGATCAATGTCTGGTAATGTTGACATGACAAGTAATGAGGAGGCAGAGGAAGAAGGTGCAGCAGACTCTAGGACTTAACTCATCAATCAGTACTTCAAGTGATGTACAGGTATGGTGATTTTGGTTTGGCAATTGTTGAATGTCCGCATTAAATGCTAACAATAGTTAACTCATGAGTGGCAGTGCAATGTGGTCCTATCCCTATGTGTGTGTTGGGGGAGAAGACTGTTTGTATGTCATGTGCACAGTTACTATTTCTCATATCTTACATGTGTACCCACTGAAGTGTCCTTGATATTAATCTCCAATGTACAGACGAGTAATGGGCACTGTGTGCTGCATTCTCCTATAGACATGCCATTCCACCTACTGCCTGTGTTATGAATACATGTGTCCCTGCTACCGATGGCTTGGGCTTTTATAGTCACTAGCCATAGATCAATGGTTACAGGATTGAGAGTTGAAAATGACAGATGCAAGCTACAGTGCTACATGATGAATATACTGTGACTGGTGTTGTATAGATGATCTGTGGGGGACCCTGGTTAGGAGATAATCTACACTAGGGACAACTTCTATATACTGCATATGTGCTTTGTGTTGCTCCATGCCTTCCATCCGCATGGAACGCTCTGTAATTGTCTTTTTGCAGGTTTGCATGCTGACTATACTCTTATATACTCTTATGTGGCTCAAGATTGTGGACTGCCTGACATGTGTCCTGGAACATATCTTATGTAATGTGTCCCCTGCTGAGGATGCCTCCCTGTCCTGGTCATTACTCTACCTGTTAGATGTGGGTGTGCATAACTATCTCACACATGGCAATCATGACCTTTGTTGATGTTGTAATGAAGACACTTGTACAGTAGCCATGTTCCACTGGAGTTTATTGTGCATATATTGAAAGGGTGCAAACATTGTCCAAGAGGTGATGAGTGAGGTCATGGTAGATGAAATCAATGGAAAGATGGAGTTGTGTCATTGAACAGTCAACAGGGTGTCTCAGTGGCACATGAGGGAGACAAATCAGATAAAGGTCAGCCGGATGTCTGGATGGATGTTCACATTTGCGGGGAAGTTGTTCATAAACTACAGAGAGAGGGGAGTCTGATGCCTGTGGTTCCCCTGGAGGCAGGGCCTTCATTCCCCTGGCTACCACTGATGTAGATGGGTGTGATGTTATGTTGGTGGTGGAAGCGGCCGGCTGGTGGGTGGGGGAAGCATGCAGGGTGGTGTTGATATCCTTCAGCACCCCTGCAATGGAGGCTATGGTAGCATTGTGGGCCTGTCACTGCTGCATGACCTCCTGGTGGTTTTTCCTCTGCAGCCTTTGTTTTTCCCAAATGCGGTTATGATATGGCCCATCCTGTCCTGGGATTGTTGGTATGCTCCCAGGTCTTGGTAGATGGCTGCCTGGTCAGTAGAATCCCTTGGAGGCCCAATTCTCTGGCCCAAAGCTTCCCTTCCCCCATGTGCCTATGCCCCTGGCACAGTGTGCCCACTCCCAGTGTTGGTAGGTCCTTCATTGTCTGGGGTGTGAGGGGTCGACTCAGGTGTCTGTGGGGCACACAATAGTTTGATCTGTCCTGTGACACAGGTTTGGGGAAAAAGGGTAGGCTGTGATGTTGAGGCCAAAGGGTTTGGGGGATTGTTGTGGGCAGGGAGAGGCGGAGAGTGATAGACTGACCAGGTGTCCCAGATGGGCAGGTAGGTCATCAGTGCCCAGACATCAAGGTGTGTTGTCCTCACTGAGGTCTTTATCCTATGGCGGGCTGGGATTCTCTGGTATCCTCTCCATGGTGGCACTGGCAGGGCTACCTGTGGATGGAGTGAGAGAGGGAGTTACACGTTGAAAATTTGTTTTGTTCACTCTTTATCATATGCATACAGTGGCTTGACATGATTCCCAGCAATGGCAATGACAGATGCTGCTCAGCATACCATTGGTGTTAGGTAGGGGTGTGTGACATGTGTTCCTTACTCCAATTAGGTAGGTGTCATTCAGGTTTAGTGCATCTTGCTATGTGGATGGGTACTGGTAGAGACTGATAGTTCACATGACTGTTCTGCACTGTTAGCTATTGACTATTCAGCCCTGGTAGTTGTGTGTGGTAGAAGGCTGGACATAGCAGCATGGTGTCTCAGAGGCTGAAGGTTATGGGAGTATGCAAGGTTAAATCAGCTGTCTGTGCATGCTGTGCATGTGCCTGGTGTCTACCATACCATGGTGGGTGACGTTCTGGGTTGTGGATCCTGATTAGTGGCCAATTGGATTAGTCACAGTGCTGCAGCTGTGTCTGGCCTTGTTTGGCATTGTGTTGTTCCATTGTATTGCTGTCATTGTCTTGTTGTGGTTCTCTGTCATAACATCTAGTTAGTATGGCTAGTCAGATTGGCATTTATGCAAGGGAAGTGATCTGATGTGGACATTCCAGGTATTCAGGTAGATGGTCTGGTGCATTGTGGAAGTCATAGTGTTTGTTTTAGCCTAAGCTAGGTGGTCTTCACGGTGTGAGTCATAATGCAGAGGTTGGATTCCCACCAACATAGTGGCCTTTTGGCGCCTCAGCATTACAAAGGACAAAACAACACCTTTCAGTTGTTTGTTTATCGTGCTCAAATTAGTAAAGAAGGGCTGCTTTGCTAACCCCTGATTGCCTTTTTGTTCGAACCTCTAGAAGAACTTCAAGTGATATTGCAGTGGAATTTCACCAAATAATTATTTTAGAAATTAAGGGGGACATTACAACCCTGGCGGCCGGTGGAACACTGGTGGTTGGCGGTGTTCCCCCAGTGTATTATGACCATGGCGCATTAGCCATGGCCATACCACCGGCCCCTCCACTATACCGCCAGGCTTCCGCCAGGCGGTCATAATCCAGCATAAGCAGCGCTGCCCTGGTGATTATGAGTCCTCAACCGCCAGCCTGTCCATGACAGTAAACACCGCCATGGAAAGGCTGGCAGTAAGGGGAACTCGGTGTGCCCCTGGGGGCCCCCGCATTGCCCATGCACTTGGCATGGGCAGTGCAGAGGCCCCGAGGCACAGCCCCATCGCGCATTTCACTGCCCGAATTTCGGGAAGTGAAATGCACAACTGGTGCTGCTGCACCCGCTGCACATCAACATTGCCGCTGGCTCTATTATGAGCCGGCTTCAATGTTGATGTGACTTTTCCGCTGGGCCAGTGGTAGGCGGTATTGTGGCGCCCACGGCTTCAGCGGTCTTTTTGCAAGACAGCCAAAGTCATAATGAGGGCCTAAGGCTCTTGTCAGACAGACCTCATGATTTTTTTTTGATCCCCATCCTTTAATTATTTTTGAAATGGCAAAAATAGGCCCAGATTTATACTTTTTTGTGCCACAGTTGCATCATTTTTTTATGCAAAAGAGGGGCAAACTTAGAAAATACAATTATATTTTCTAAGTTTGTGCCGCTTTTGCGTCAAAAAATGATGCAAATGTGGCGCAAAAAAGTATAAATATGGGCCATAGTACCGATGGTGCTTCTCTGGGTCCATTATCAGTGTACCTAAATGATTCTCTTCCAAGCATGGTCAGGTATACATTTTTGAGATTATATGTAATTTTGCTAGATGTTTTTGAGTTAAGGGCTTCTTGGGCCTCCTATTAAGGCACTCAAATTGAGCGGTAATTTTGGCATCATTTGTCATCATTGGTTTCAGCATTTAGCTGTATCTTTCCAGCACTCCCAGTCCACAGAAGAAGATCGCTTTGTCCTATATTTCTTGTAAAGGGTAATAACAATGTCCATGACACTTGCCTCCTTGTTTTTAGTGGTAATGACCCAGAACAGTAGATTGCTTAACAAAATTTGCCAACTTTAGGATGAACAATAAGATTGCTATCAGAAATATATTTGAACAATTATGCAACATTTGATTTACCTATCAGCGGGGAGTGCTCTGCAGAGTACTTGAAGGTTGTGTGACCAGAGCTTGTGTCTGTGGGACAGACGGTATCCCAGAAGGGAGGTTAAGTCTACTCTTATTGCTAGAGGAGCCAATAGTCTACTTATTAACTACAAGTCCACGCACCTGCATGCTGAAAAACAGGAGGGGAGTGCCTGATGCTGCAGGTACAAAGACTCTTCAGGAGGCAAAACCGAGAACAGCCATGATATTAGGAACACTCAGACAATGCTGTGTGCCAGTGAAAGTAAAGCAGGAATGACCAGTGTTGTAGGTGTTCAAGTCTCCCAAGGCAGTTTCTGTTGTGAATTGTTCCAAGACATGCAAGTAAGATGCAACATCATGTAATCTGTCTACTTCCTTTTGACTTATACACTTGTGCTGCTACTGCCTGACATCCCCTTTGATGCTGATGCCCTGATTCAGCCAAATGCCCCCAATTTCCAAAGATGACAACCCACTGAAGACCTAGCCCAGAGTCTGCGATTGCCACGCCTTGTCACCCACCTCTATCCGGCCTGGGAGGCTGCAACTGCCGAAAAAGAGTGGTGCTGTGGAGCATGCTGCACTGGCCTAGTGGTCCGTGATCAACATTGAGGCGCTGTCACAGCTGCACACTACTCACGCTGACTCTGCTACAGTAATAGGTTCACCAAATGCTCCCTTCAGTGTTACTAGAGCAGGTAAAGCTTTGCCCACCTGTGAAGCGACTGAGAGACAGAAAGGTCTGATGTATGAAGATATACTTTTAACCTGCAGGAACTCTCTGTGGCAAAAGCCATTGTATTGATCTACTCATTACCCAGCACGGTAATTTAGATTGAGCTGTTCCTGTGTTTGATTAATGCCTATGCCCATAAGATATTCTGAGATCTGTAGGCACCGGGAACTCGTAGTGAGTGAAGAGGGCACAAGAGGATGTGTAGGGCATAATGAGCATCTTAGATGAGATTTCAACCCTGCACCTGCAACTGTACCCTGTTTACTTTTTTTGGCATTTCATTTTGCTGTGAAATTAAAGTACTTTATTTTCAACTAAAACCATTAAGTCCTGTGCTTTCACCATTCAGACTACCCTCCTGAGAAGCTTTTGGCAGCTCACCACTACTATAAAAGTGAAGTGTTGATTTGGTTTGCAGAGCCATCATAGGGGGAACCTCTGGACACGAGAGGCACAGTACTGTAACCACCATGGTTGTAGCCCAATAATTCCTGTCTATCCTGTGGGCCCTTGAATGAAGCCTGATAGACTCAATTTACTGTTTGCTGGAAAAACTGTGGAATATTCATGCAACCAATAACTAGGCCTGTTCCATTTATGTTTTGTTTGATTCTTAGTTTTAAACAAAATGTTTGAGCTGGTAGTAAAACAAAGCACTCAACAGAGTGAATAAGTACGGTCAATAATCAACCCGTAATCAACATTCATTTAAATACAAGCACAACAAGCATTAGCAATGCCAACATGTCAGATCATGGAAAACTGGCTACATGATTACATTTATTTTACCTTTTATTGCATGAATATGCCACACAAATAAAAAGAAACATGCAGTTGGCTCAACAGGGTGGCTATATGTTTGCAATAGAAATGTAAAATTAAAAAATGTAAGTTAAAAAAAATTACCATTGGACATTATTTTAATGGAACAGTATGAAAGAGAACGGTATGAATGATTGGAAAAGATGTAGAAAGCCTTATTAGTTTAAATGAACAGAGAAAAATATAATACTTATTGGTGCAAATAGGTACTTTTGCAACCTGCAGCCTTAGGACCTGGATTAGAGTTGTTTGGAAAAGGGTTTTCCATCGCAATCGTGATGGAGTACCCTGCCTGCAAATTCCACCCCTTGGTTGAGCACTCTCATTTAGAGACAGGTGGACTGTAATCAGGGCCGGCTTTAGTGCTGGTGAAGCCCTGTGCAACAGATTTTTTGGCAACCCCACCTCATGACCACCTCTTCAGATTCCCTCACCACCACTGGCAAACGTACCCCTCATCTCTCCATAGGCCCCTTTTCACATGCATTCATTTGTTTTAAAGTGCTTGTAAAGACTGGCTTTACTAATCCTCTCAGCTAGCCACATAAAATAGAGCTCTGTTCTTGGCAACAGGCACATTAACCCTCTAAGCTACGTTATGATGAGTCAAACCTGCTGCTAGACAAAACCCCCATCTTTCTCTCTAGCAGGAACATTAATCACAAGAGGCATTTTAAAATTTTAATTACTTTCTGAAAGCTGGAAGCACAAGGAAGTTTTCAGGAGGTGCTTTTAAATTGCAAGTTCTGTAAGTTATTGCTAAACACAGCGCCTGAGATCAGAGCTTCCCAATCCAGGTCAGCACCCTGTGCAGCCACACCGCTAGCACCATCCTAAAGCCGACCCTGACTGTAATTATTTCAAATTATTTCAACATGGTGCCCAACTGACTCACATATTTATATATTTACTGAAAAAAAACAAAGGTTCAAGTAACGTTATTGAAAGGTGTGATAAAAGATCCGTTTTTTTTTTTAAAACAGAAGTTCACTAAAAAAAGGTTAAAGTAATGTCATAGTAGGATGAATGTTTTTGGGGACAATATTAACTTTTTGAACTAAGAAAAGCACAGAAATTGACTAGTTATAGCTATAACTTGTCTCTCCTCCATGCACCATTTATAACCTCACACATTACATCACTCATGTCATATTCTATAACATAATTTATGACATGACTGATGACATTTGTTTTTTTCTATGTTTTTTTAAAATGTAAAGATATACTTATTTACCGTACGTACATGCAACTCCTGCAGCCCATGGCCAACACCCCCATGCAGCCAATACAGTGTGGGGATGGACATAGGGCATGGGCCTGGGCAACCCATCCCCCAGGGCCATTTCTAAAAATAAAAGGGAGGGAGACTATGCAGCCCCCTCCTTGAGCTGTTATCGGCCATGGGAACTTCATTGCTCAGGGCCACTTATTTAAATAAAGGGAAGGGTGCCTCTGGGTTCCCTTCCTGAGGCTCTTTAGGCTCTGGAGACCCAAACCCCAGGGCCATAAATATAACAACGAAAAAGGGGGAGAAAGCATGCCCTCCTAAGTTGCCCTCCTAAGTCTCTTTAGGCTACGGGGACTCTATCCTCTAGGGCTGTGCATTATTTAAGGGGAGGGGGCTGCACAGCACCCCTCCCTGAGCTGTTATAGGCTCCATACAACCCATTCCTCACAGCCACTTATTTAAATAAAGAGGAGGGGGCCAGGTGACCACCCTCCCCAAGCCTTGTTAGGACCTGGTGACCCCATCCCCCAGGGCTTGATGTGATTTTCATGATTTTCAAGAGGAGGGGGCATGTGGCCCCCCTCCTGGGACAATTTTGGCCTCAGAGATGCCATCCTGTAGGGCCTGTGTTAGAAATTAGGTTTTTGGTTGGCAGTCAGGTTACCCTCTGTCCAAGCAAGAACCCTCACTCTAGTCAGGGTAAGTCACACACAGACCAAAATTATCCTGTGCCCACCCTCGGGTAGCTTGGCACGAGCAGTCAGGCTTAACTTAGAAGGCAATGTGTAAAGTATTTGTGCAATAAATCATACAATAACACAATATAGTACCACAAAAATACACCACACAGTGTTTAGAAAAATATATAATATTTATCTGGGTATTTGCAGGTCAAAACGATCAAAGATGCAATATGAATTTGTAAAGATATCACTGAAAAGTGATATAAAGTGTCTTCAGTCTTTAAAAAGCAAACAAAGTCTCTTTCAAGCACAAAGTACCTGGTTTGGAGTGGAAAATCTCCGCAAAGGGCCGCAGGCGAAGAGATACGTGGAAAAATGGTGTGTGCGTCGATTTCTCCCCAGCACTTGCGTCGTTATTTTTCACGCGGGGAAGTCGTGCGTCGTTTTCCGGCACACAGACAGTCTCTTTCTGTGGGTCGCGTGATTACCAGATGTCCCGGGGTCTGTGCGTGGATTCTCCTGCTTGTTTTCCGGCTGCGTGTCGTTCCGCGGGGCTGTGCGTCGAAGTTTCACTCTCACGGCAGGCGTCACGTCGATTTCCCCTCTGGAAGTTGGGCGGCGTTGTCCATGCGAAGCCGTGCGTCGAAGTTCAGGTCGCCCCGAAGGCGTTGCGTCGATCAGCGTCAGTGTGCGGTGTTTTTCTCGCCGCAGAGCAAGCTGTACGTCGAAATTTTCGGCGCACAAAGAGTCCAAATGAAAAAGAGAAGTCTTTTTGGTCCTGAGACTCCAGGGAACAGGAGGCAAGCTCTATCCAAGCCCTTGGAGAGCACTTTTACAGCCAGACAAGAGTTCAGCAAGGCAGCAGGGCAACAGCAAGTCAGCAGTCCTTTGGAGAAATCAGTCAGGTGAGTCCTTTAGGCAGCCAGGCTGTTCTTCTTGGCAGGATGCAGGTTCTGGTTCAGGTTTCTTCTCCAGCAAGTGTCTGATGAGGTAGGGCAGAGGCCCTGTTTTATACCCAAATGTGCCTTTGAAGTGGGGGAGACTTCAAGGAGTGGCTAAGAAGTGCACTAGGTCCCCTTTCAGTTCAATCCTGTCTGCCAGTGTCCCAGTAGGGGGTGTGGCAGTCCTTTGTCCTCCACCCTCCCAGCCCAGGAAGACCCATTCAAAATGCAGATGTATGCAAGTGAGGCTGAGTACCCTGTGTTTGGGGTGTGTCTGAGTGAATGCACAAGGAGCTGTCAACCAAGCCCAGCCAGACGTGGATTGTAAGGCACAGAAAGATTTAAGTGCAAAGAAATGCCCACTTTCTAAGAGAGGCATCTCTAGAATAGTAATATTAAATCCAACTTCACCAGTCAGCAGGTTTTGGTATTACCATTCTGGCCATACTAAATATGACCTTCCTACTCCTTTCAGATCAGCAGCTACCACTTCAATACTGTATGAGGGCAGCCCCAATGTTAGCCTATGAAGGGAGCAGGCCTCACAGTAGTGCAAAAACGAATTTAGGTGTTTTACACTACCAGGACATGTAAACTACACAGGTACATGTCCTGCCTTTCACCCACACAGCGCCCTGCTCTAGGGGCTACCTAAGGCACACATTAGAGGTGACTTATATGTGGAGAAAGGGGAGTTTTAGGCTTGGCAAGTACTTTTAAATGCCAAGTCGAGGTGACAGTGAAACTGCACACACAGGCCTTGCAATGGCAGGCCTGAGACAAGGTAAAGGGGCTACTTAAGTGGGTGGCACAACCAGTGCTGCAGGCCCACTAGGAGCAAATCTACATGCCCTAGGCACATATAGTGCACATTACTAGGGACTTATAAGTAGATTAAATAGTCCAAATAGTCCAATCAGGTATTGTCCAAGGTTACCATGTTTAAAGGGAGAGAGCATATGCACTTTAGCACTGGTAAGCAGTGATAAAGTGTGCAGAGTCTAAAAGCCAGCAAAAACAGTGACCAAAAAGTGGAGTGAGGCAGGCAAAATGTTAGGGGTGACCACCCTAAGGCTGTCAGGTCTAACAGCCTGACATTAGTTTTAGGGGATTGGCATGCAGACCCCCCTCCCCAGGGTGTTTTAGCCTCGGGAACCCCATCCACTGAGGCCCAGCGTTATATTCAGAGATGGTGGTTTACAGGCCCCTCATTGGGCTGATTTTGGCATCACCCAAGGACAAGTGTTATTGATAGAGGGCGGGGGCCCACAGCCCTCCTCCCCATTCCTGGTCCCTGGGGCCCAGCACCATTAAAGGAGTGTGCTCTAGTGCCCTAATCAGAGCACCCACCATACTGTCATTAGGGAGCCATGGGAAGATCCCAAAGAAACCTGCGGTCCCGGCACCTCCCCATATGCAGTGGGAGGCAGCATTGCTTCCACTAACAGTGAGCAGCTCCTAATTCTGCTCCCTCTGGGTAGGTGCAATATTTTGATCTGTTTCCCTGCCCACATCACTGCTGCATGGCCCCTCTTCCCATTGTCTTAAATTTCATCCCCAGGGGAGGGCTCCCCTGGGCAACTAAAGGCTCAGGAGTGGTGCCTTGTGGCCCTCTCCCCACAGTCTTAAAATTTTAACCCTGGGGTGGGCTCCCAAGGGCCTCATGAGGCTTGGAGTATGCGCCCGGGTGGCCTCCTCCCCATTAAAAGTAATCTAGACACCAGAGGTGGGCTCCATGAGGCCTCTGGAGACATGAGAAGTGGGGGTCACATGGCCCCCTTACCCAAATAAGCTCATTTTCACCCCAGAGTAGGTTCTTCAGGGTCTTTGGTGGCTGGGGAGGGGGGGTCACATGGCCCCCTTCCCCATATAAGATAATTTTCACCCTAGGGTGGGTTCTTCAGGGTCTCTGGTGGCTCAGTGAGGGAGTGCATGCGTTCTCCCCCATGTATAAACAATTTCTGGTCCAGGGTTGGGCTCCCCACGGCCTTTGGAGGCTTGGGGAGGAGGGCCATGCATCCTACCTCTCCAGGGTTAGGCTACCTGGGGCATAAACCATTTAAATGCAGACAAGTTTTTAATCCATTGAGTGTCGTGCGTGATTGCAGCAGTTTTTGCTGATTTTTTATCTTTTGTGGCCAGGGATAATTCCCCTGGGTCCCACTCCTAGGGCCTGGGTGGTCAGGGTATCCCCTCCCTGTTCCCTTATACTATTTGTTTTTATTTTAGGACCAAAAATCACTCTTTGTATGGACAAGCAGACAGAACTATATCACCCGCAACCCCACCACTGCCAAAACCAACCTACACGCCGCTCTCCTAGACACCGCCAACTGGATGACCACCAACCACCTCAAGCTCAACTCAAACAAAACCGAAATCATCATCTTCGGACCCAACAAAACCACATGGGACGACTCCTGGTGGCCCACCGCCCTAGGCCCCGCACCCACCCCCGCAACTCACGCACGCAACCTCAGCATCATCCTCGACCCCTCCCTCTCCATGACACAGCAAATCAATGCTCTAACCTCCTCCTGCTTCCACACACTCCGCACTCTAAACAAATACTTCAAATGTTCCCCCCAGAAACCAGAAATACAGTCACCAACGCACTCATCAGCAGCAGACTGGACTCAGGCAACCCCCTCTACACCGGCACCACACTCAAGCTCAAACTCCAAAGAATCCAGAACACAGCCACGCGCCTCGTCCTTGGCCTCCCCCACCACTAACGAATCTCACCACACCTCAAATCCCTTCACTGGCTCCCCAAAGACAAGAGAATAACATTCAAGATCCTCATCCGCGCACATAAATCCCTCCACAACACCGGCCGAACCTACCTCAATGAAAGAGTAAACTTCCACACTCCCACACGCAACCTCCGATCAGCCATTCTCGCCCTAGCCATAGTCCCCCGCATCCAGCGCACCACCACAGGAGGCAGGTCTTTCTCCTACCTCGCCCCCAAAACCTGGAACTCCCTCCCCACCGACCTTCGCAAAACCAAAAACCTACTGGTCTTCAGAAGGAACCTCAAGACATGGCTGTTCGACCAGTGACCCTCCCTGTCCCCCCCCCAGTTTCCCCCTCCAGCGCCTTGAGACCCTCGCGGGTGAGTAGCACGCTCTACAAATTTATTTGATTGATTGATTGATCTACCTAATGGGGACTGCCACTAGGTAGTTATAGTTAGGATTGTGTGTCCATAGGAAATGCCTTTTTTGCGTTGCTAATAACTTAGGTGCCATTTGACAAATCTTCATGAAACTTCCCAAAAAGTGTTACTTTTTGACTAGTTTGTGGATGGAAAGTTTCAGGGTGATCTGTCAAGAAGGGGCTGAGAAAAAAGTTGGGTCTCAAACTTTATTTTTGTAACAGCTGCCACAATATTTGCTTTCGTGTTGCGGACAGCCAATCGAGACCTTGCTCCTGCATAAAAGAGGTGACTCAAGGTGAAAAAAGCCCCCTACGCCAATCAGAATGCTCTATTTCTTTAAGATAAACTTGTGAGCTTGCGAGAGACCTTCATGTCCAAATGTTAATATATGCAAATATATTTTGAACCTTCATTTCTTAAAAGCAACTGTACAAATTTACACAAAATCGCAAAAAGCGTAGACCACTTCTTCCTTCCTTTTTTGTAGCTTTGAAGCTCTGTAGCTATACCCCTAAAATAGTTTAGCGAATAGTAATATTTATCTCTAAAGCTGTAAAATGACTGAACCTTAAACTCAGTAAACAGTGGCAAATGGGCAGGGCACATTCCTTAAAAAGGCCTACTAGAATGTAATAAAACGGTATGCTGCAGTTGAGCATGTTGTACTAGGGTATATAAATATTTTTTTTTTAGCTTTTGATATGCTTTATTTGGCAACATATTGTGGGTTAGAATTTCCTGTAACCTAATCACTTTCGATATAAGTGTATCCATTGATTGCTTGTTGCAAAAAAAACAAAAAAAAAGTTGTTTCCAGTAAAAAAGGATGTCATTGGAAAGTGTGAGAGCACAGGGCTGATTGCAGAGGCCCCCTAACTTGTTGACCCCATTTTCTACTTTTTGCTGGTGTTTTCCTGACTCTGATGGTGCCCTGTGTACTGCTAACCAGTCCCAGGCCTGTGCTCTGTGTAAAATCAGTTTACAAATTAGGCTAATTATAATTGGCTGAGTCAACCTACCTAAAAGTCCCTAGTATATGGTAGGGCATGTAGGTTTAGGGACCCCAGCATAGGTGGTGCACCCATAGGTGCACTGGTGAGGTGCCCAGTGTAATTTTAAAGGCAGGCCTGCCTTGCTGGCTGCTTTTCAACTAAAGTTATATGCAAATTCGACTTTGGAATTAAAAGTAGTTCCAAAGTCTTAAACTACCTTATTTTTACATATACGTCACCCCTAAGGTGTGCCCTATGTGCCCCTAGGGCTGGGTGCCATGTATCTATAAGCAGGGACCTTATAAAAATAGTTTTATAAGCCCAGGTGAGGTAAAAACAGCCAAATTTGTTTTTCCCTCATTGTAGTGAATGGCCTACATAGGCTAGAATGGGGAGACTTTATTTTAAATTTAAAAGTCCCCTTAAGTGACAGATACTAAGAGTTTGGTATCAAATTAATTGTTATAATAAATCCCACAACTTCCAGTTGCGGGATTTAATATAACTTGTTCAGATAAAAAGTTTTAAACTTTACCTGAAAAGTTGCCAATTTCAGCCCTGCATTGTTTTTGCTGCTGTGCTCTTATTAGCCAGCCTCATCTGCCTTGATGAGGTGTGAAGTGGCCTGACTTCACACAAAGAGATGTGTCTGTGGGAGGGGATCTCCCCTCAGTAGATGGTGAGGCAGGAAGGGGGAGGGCTGCCAAACTGGTCTTCAAAGGCAGAGAAGGACATTTGGAGAAACCCAGCAACACCCCCACATCCTGCAACCCCAGACAATTAGGTGCCCCCTTGATTAGATTAGGAGAGGGCAGGAGAGGGGTGTGTTTAGGATTTTTAGCCACACCAGTGGGTAGGCTCAGCCAGATGTAACCTCCCAACATCACTTTCAGCCATGATGGATTTTTGAGGAATGTTGCTTACTGGGATTGATTTTTGCCATACTTCCCAGGAAGTGGTCATCACAGGTGTGTTTATGAAAAATTGCTAACCAGAGTCCCCTGCACCAACTCCTGAAGAAATCAACCAGCTGACCACTGTCCAGTGGCCAAAAAGGAGATTGCACCAGGTGCATTCTGGGAGTTGTAGTCTACACCCCCAAGGATCATCTAAGGGCTTCTGGAACCTTGGGGTGAGCTGTAGATGCCAAACGAACCTGAAAGGAACATCTGGGAGAAGATCCAGGAGTTTGGAGAAGTTTGGAGAACTTTTTGAAAAAAGCTCCATAGAGGGACTGACCCGCAGCGGCAACTCTAGCCGGCTTGCCTCAACCGTGACCCGGCCTGATTTGCAGGTTCGTCCCGGTGAAGAAAATCTCAAAAAAAGAGACTAAATCCGAATGTAGGAAGTTGACCGGGACCTCCCAGCCAGCGTATCCGAGGAGGGCTCTAAGGACGTCGGCTCAAGATCCAGGTTTGCCCCGGTCGAGATTGGCGCTTTTTGTTTCTAGGTGCTAGAAAACAATAATTCTTAAAAAATTCATATCTCCGGTTCCCCTTATCCGATTTTATTCGGTTTTGTGTCATTTCAAAGATGAAAATATAATCTATTTTTTATAAATTGACTTTGGATTTTTAAACTGTTTCCTGTGTTTTATTTAATTACTGTTTTGTGATATTTGAATGCTTTACACTCTGTCTCCTAAATTAAGCCTTGTCGCTCGTTGCTAAGCTACCAAGAGTTGAGCTGGGTTTAATTTACTGAGACCTAACTGGACCTAAGTGGAGGTTAGGGGCCTATTGCTAAGTGTAGGTACCTACCTGCCCTTACCAAAGACCAATTTTCCAACAGAAAGAAATACCAATACTTGGAATTTGAGCTGTGCTACTCAAGTTCATGAAAGTGAAGCTTAATTTTGCACTCGGTTACGACAGTTTCCTACAAGGCCGCTTGAAATGGGAAGTACAATTCTTGAAATTACAGGTGGAAACTTCATGATTTTATGTGTATTTCTTTTGTAGTGGCATATCACACATTGGGTTTGGCTATACTATTACAGTGACGTCAGATTAAGAAGGCAACTGTGCCATTTTGTTAGTTGTTTAACAATTCCTTATTCCACTGTTGGATATGTCCCTAAGATTTCAAATATATTCCTCTGAATTTGAGGGCTCTGCCTGGAGAATTTAGCAATCAATACCATGTAGTCAGTCCTGGGGTTAACTTTGAGTTGTGACAGTTCCTCACATTGTTACACTGTCTTATCTTTAGCAAGACATAAAAATGCAATAGGTGTCCATAGTTTTTACATCTGGTATTTGAGCTGCCTGAGCCAGACTAGTGATTTTCCCAAAAGTCCTACTTGCTAAACACAGAGGTGCTTAGTAGTCGGTGGGGTTTATCTATGGGTCTGTAGAAATGACATTCTTATTTTGCTTCCATCCACCACGGCATACTATATGAGGCCAAGCATCAGATCCCCTTACCCAATGGCTCCCTTCACTTTGATTTACTTTACACAGCCTGAGCATGTTGTTCTCATCTACCTATAAACAGATCCTCTCTTATCATGGACAAATCTGGTTCAAAGTGTGTTTTATTTAATTTACTTTTATATCAGCTTTAAATATCAGCTATGAACTTTACATCCTCTTGTGGTGCCTCTTTGGGTGCTGTTATAACGTGTTTAAATGACAGTGTAACATTGTAGCTGCCCACAATTTGAGTGCATGACTAGGTGGTGATTTAGCATTGCCTCTTTCACAAATAATAATATCAAGACACACAGCTAAAATAAGTGTGTTATTTAATACATGTCATAAACAAAATGGCCTTATCCATCACTATTTAAAATTATCATGAGCATTTTACTACCACATTTAAGTGATTAGATAATTGTAAAGATGATACTACAACCAATAAGTACTTCTTCTTTTTCTTTATTTAGGATTCATGTACACGACACCTCCAGCACAGCTCCTTCCTCAAGCTACCTTCCTCCTCTTCTCCTCAGTTCCCACATTCCATGTCTGACCTCATAGACCTTGAACATTCCACCCCACTGCCTGATTCACAAGACATCTTCACACATCTCTCCCCTTATAATGTTGAACAATAGATAAATAACAACAGTTTAAATAACGGAAAATACAAAACTAGCTACATAACTACTTTACACTTGTACATACTACATAAATCACACAGTGGAAGTTTATCTATTTTGAACCTTACACACATTCCCTAAACTTCACACCGACCCATTTTCAAGGATCACAACATTATGTTTAACTTCTTTTACTTTGTATGGAGTTGAATACTTACTCTCCCCCTTTTTGACAATGTTTCCTTTCTTTACGACGACCCAATCCCCCACACATATCTGGCATTGCTTGGCTCTCATTTTTCTATTGTAATACAAAGCAGCTTCTCTTTGTTTCTCCTCTACTTTCTTCTTCACAAGCACACAATCCACCATCACCCTTCCTTTCTCCTTTAGCCACACAGGACACTCTTTCACTCCAGGGTCTCTACCTTTCAAGGACACAAACGGTGATACACCGGTTACTGAGTGAGGGGTCGTCCTATGTGCCCATATCATTTTTTTAAATGTGCGCATCCATTGGAGATGATTGGCTAGTGACAATTGAATGTTGTCCATTATAATGCGATTCACCCTCTCAACTAAGCCGTTAGCTTGCGGACGGAGCAAGGCAACCCTTTCATGAGATATCCCCATCCTAGCCAAGTAATCAGTCATATCCCTAGAAACAAATTGCACACCGTTATCCGACAGAATCATCTTCGGTATACCTTCCTCCACAAAAGCTTCCTCAACATTTTTGATCACGAACCATTTAGAATGGTAATCCACCAAAACTATTATGTATTTGCTTCTCTCTCCAAGTTTAGCGATAGGACCTATAAAATCTATAGTTAACTTCTCCCAAGGTTTATTTGGAAATGGCACTGCCGCACAATCTTAGTCTTATCACTATTTGCGCATGCCATACAATTAATTACAATTTCCTCCACCTCCAGATCCATTCCTCGCCAACAAAAGAATTGCCTTACTTTCCTCTTCATCATCCCTCTACCCAAATGACCTTTGTGAACAATCCTAATTATGTGCTTACGAACTTTAACTGGTGGAAGAAACTGTTCTTTTCTCATTAATTTGCCATCCTGTACACTCAATTAATCTTTGACTTTAAAATAGCTGGATAATTCACCCTTCAATTCATCCTCATCCTTCCAACCACGTATTACTCTCTCTTCTACCTCATCCATGATTACATCTTCTTTTCTAGCAAGTTCCCATTCCTCTTTACTAACCGCCACACTCCACAAAAGTTCTCCAACTTCCTGCACAACCACACCTTCCTCATCTTTCTCCTTTACATCCACTGGCATTCTTGATAAACAATCCGCTACTACATTCTTCTTTTCTCGTAAAAATTAAATCTGGAAATTGGAACCCATTACCGTTAATAGCCATCTTGAGATTCGTGGGGTGACATTTCCTTCTAAACCCTTCCCACCTTTGAAGATGTAAGTCAAGGACTTATGATCCGTTCTCAGCTTAAAAGGTATACCCCACACGTAAAACTTAAAATGATTGATCTCCCAGCAACACGCCAAGGCTCCTCTCTCAATAACCGAATATGACATCTCTGCACCTTGCAACCTCCTAGAAGCAAATCCTACTATATATTCCACACTATCCTTGACCTGTGTTAAAATTGCACCTATGCCCACCTTACTGGCGTCAGTGGTAATATAAGTTTTCGCCGTCACATCGAAGTGTCCCAACGTGGGAGCATGCGCAACTTCGCTAAAGGCACATTCACATTGCTTGTCCCAGACATATTCTACATTTTTTTTCATTAGTCTCCTAAAAGGTTCCACCACCTCCGAATTTCTTTTTACAAATTTTGAACAATGTTCTGCCAGACACAGAAATTATTTCAGTTTTCCTTACTACCAGGTACTGGAGCGTTTTCAATAGCATCTACAATGCTTTTTTTTGGTTTGATTCCTTCTCTACTCACAACATGTCCCAAATATGTTACCTACCGTTGTTTAATTTGCCATTTTTCTTTTTTTATGGTTAAACCATATTTCTCAAGTCTATTCATCACCTCTTCAAATAATGAGTCATGATCCTTTTCATTCCTCCCCATAATCATTATGTCATCCTGAAAACACAGCGCACGTTTCATATCCCCAAAAATATTCGTCATCACTCACTGAAAAACGGAGGACGCTGAGGCTAAACCAAAAGGCATTCTTTTATATCGGAACGCCCCCCATGGTGTAACAAAAGATGTTAAGTGTCTGGAATGTTCATGGAGTTCCACCTGATGATACACAGATGACATATCTAGAACCCTAAATACCTCACCCTTACCTTACATCGTTAACATTTCAGAAATATTAGGGAGTGGTTGTCTGTTAACCCATATGTTTTTATTTAGATCACGAAGGTCAATGCATAAGCAAATCTTTCCTCCATCCTTTGGCACTACTACAATTGGCGCCAACCACTCCGAAGCTGCTATAGGTTCAATAATGCCTTCATCCAATAGTCTGCTTAACTCCTGTTTCAATGGGTCCCTCATCATGTAAGGAACATTGCGGACTTTATGAACTACAGGTTGAGCTTTCACCTTTAATATAATCTTATGTGAAAAGCCTTTCAGTAATCCTAATTTATTAGAAAATACCCTTGGATACTTTCCGAACAAATCTTGTTGAAGTATCACACTAACTTCCTTGTTAGCTTCAGTTAACATTACCGGTTTCTTAGCATTAGGATTCAAAATTATGCCTAGATCCTTTTGGTGCCGCCACCCCAATAAGTCCGTCCCATAGTCAGTAATATACACCCTTCAATAGACAGCCCTGTCTTTGAAGGCAATTGTCATCCATTTCATTCCTAGAATTTCTATTTTTATTTTCCAGCATATCCCACAGCCTTTATATCTGGTTCATCAAGTTGAAGTTCTTGAGTATTTGGCCATTTCAATCGATATGTTACTCTAGAGATAAGTGTGAACAAGCACCCTGAATCTATTGACACACTGATTGGTATGTTATTTAGATTTAATTGAGCATGTGGTTTCCTCAGTTCACCAATAGTCTCACTTCTTATTTCCTTTGTTGAACCACCCACACATTGAACATTCGACTTATTGTCCCGATACTCCCCATCAACAGTCAAAATTATCTCACCAACATTCTCACACTTGTCGTTAGTTTCTTGATCAATTACATGAACTTTCTTACTACTACTCATCTCTGATCTGAATCTACATACTTTAGCAAAATGCCCTGTTCTCCCACAGCTTCTACACAGAGCATTTTATCGCTGCACACATTTTACTAGACGCAATATGCCTCGGAGCTCTGCACCGGTAACATTTACACTCTCTCCAATCAAATTTTCTCCGGCTTTCAAATCCCTCACTTTTGATTTTTCCACCTTCTGCACACGGATCACTTCTCTTATCCTTTGTACTTTTGCTCAACTCAGACTTATTTTTTATCTCTTCCACAGTACAGTATTTTTCATGCGATGGCTTATCAAGTTCTTGCAACCATATGCCTGCATGTTCCATTCTCTTTGCAATCAGTATGCCCTCTTCTAAGGATGAATCTTTCATCAACAATTTTTCCCTTATCTTTTTTATCATATGAGCATCTCACAATTTGATCTCTTATCAAGGAGTCAGTCAATTGTTCAAAACGGCCAGATAATGCCAATCCTCTCAGTGCCGCC
The DNA here is from genome assembly GCF_031143425.1 of Pleurodeles waltl. Taxonomy (NCBI): domain Eukaryota; kingdom Metazoa; phylum Chordata; class Amphibia; order Caudata; family Salamandridae; genus Pleurodeles; species Pleurodeles waltl. The sequence continues at coordinate 399,822,339 of NC_090451.1, read as the reverse complement.
ACAAATGATGCCATGTCTTCATCAGCCCTCTGTACTCTTGTGAAGAATTTGTGGCGTTCCAGAACCAAATTTGTTTTAGGGATAAAATGAATGTCCAACATTTGTTCTGACATATCAAAAACATTAATTGGTTGCCCATCACTCATCCCCAAAGACACTTCAGGGAAATCCTCATAAATTCTTCTCCCTTCAACTCCCAAATGGTGAAAGAGAATGGCTTGTTTTCTCACAGGGCTATAGGGATCACCCCCAATTGCCAGAATGTAAGTCAAAAACATCTATTTCCATTCTTTCCATGGTATAGTGGGTTCCCCTGGAGTTGACAGGAAAGGGGGTGGTGATGTCAAGCTTTGATCCCCCATTGTATTGTATGTATCCTAAATATACTGTCTCTAATACCTATTAATATTATGAATACAACAAACTAACAAAATTAATTAAAATAAAGAGTTAATATAATAAACTATTATAACAAGCTAAAAAAAAAACCTAATATAATAAACTCATTTTAGTCTCCTTTCTATGTTAATGTCTTGATGTTGTAGGAAACGCCTTTTAGTCTCTTTTCTATGTCTATGTCTTGTTGTTGTAGTAAGTCCCTTTTCTATGTTAATCTCCTTATTTCATTTACTAGATGATGCAGTTCGTCTTGCTCCCAGTATTCGACTTGTGAAACTTCAGGTATTTTTTTTTCCTTTCTTTGATCATGCAGTTCCTCTTGCTACACAGCTTTTAAACTTTTTATTGTTAAGTTCCTTGTTCGTAATGTGATTCCGTGTATTTAATAATCTCATGCGGCCGCGACCGCACACAAGTGCATGGCAACTGTTGCCATAGACGCGCAGCACTCCAATCTTCAACAACGCGCTGCCGTGCGGAAGGCCGTCAGTTGGAGTCGCGTAGCACTCTGATTTTCATCAACGCGCTGCTGCGCGGAAAGCCGTCAGCTGGATTCATTTTTTGAAAGAAGACAATTTGCAAAACGTATGTATAAACGTATATAAAACGCTTAACAGTATATGATGTTTGGCATTTAAAAACAAACAATACTATGCGCAAAGACCTTTAAGTTAAGCTCGATCGATTATAAAATAAATCGCTCTTTTAACTGAATACACAAGGCATACATTAAAGGTGAACGTTTATATCTCCAATGCAGTCATTAGGATTCTAATCACATGTTCCACAGCACGCTAGGTTATTTATGAGATAGACTTGCCTTGGATCCTCTTGTTCAACGTTTCAAAGGATATTTGGAAGGATAATATTTCCAGGGGTGAAGGTGTCCATTGTATTTAATCTGCCCCCAGCGCAGACTGTTTCCCTCGTCGCAAGTGTAAAGATGATACTACAGACAATATGTACTTCTTCTTTTTCTTTATTTAGGATTCATGTACACGACACATCCAGCACAGCTCCTTTCTCAAGCTACCTTCCTCCTCTTCTCCTCAGTCCCCACATTCCATGTCTGACCTCATAGACCTTGAACATTCCGCCCCACTGCCTGATTCACAAGACATCTTCACAATAATATTTTGCTTTTCATTTTGTGACGTATGCTTGAAATACAAAATAAAAAAATAACCTTCACACAAGTTTGAGGAGGCAAGACATACTGGCTTAGTCGGTACGGACCAGTGGTAATTAAGTTATCAGACGCTATTGCTGTAGCATTTTTATTTCAGGAATCAATGCTCTTCAAGATTGTGAATCGTTAGACTCAGTAAGTGTTGAGGTAGAACTGTCAACAGAATTTCAATAAGACCCCAAACAATTTAAAAACCATGACCCATGCAGCCATGAGGAAAACTCTAATCGGGAAATAAAGTTAAAAGAAAATATTACAAACACAAGTTCAAAGTCATGTAGACAATGCACAAAATCAGATTGTAAAGGTACATCGTCACCAAGGGTTGCGCAAGGCATTGAAATAGATTTAGGTGAACTAACAATAATAAAACTAAGCATTCAAGAAGAATAATGCAGACAAATAACAAAAAAATCTGATCTACAGAGATGATATGTTGCTCAGAGTAGGAAATCATCAGTCAATTCAAATTAACAAAGTCAATAATCGTTGGCTGGGTACAGATCAACCATACACCTAACCAAATCAGGGAAATACATGTGTGGAAAGAAACATAGTGGTCAAAATACAAAAGGATAAAAAGGGCAACAATAATTTAGAAAAAAGAATATCTAGGATTGCAGATCACAAACTAAGTTAGGCAAAAAATACGAAAAAAAGGGAAAGTGTCAGCATATCAGAAGCTCAGTCAAGAGTGTTCTGAAGGGGAAAATACAAGAATTTCTAAGTCTAAAAGAGCATTTCAAAGCAATGGCAGAGACGAAGATACCTCTCCAGTGATACTGCATTCAGGGAATCCTCATCAGCCAAGCATCAGGATCAGCAAGACGTCTGCAAGCAGCAGGAGCTCTCTGCAAGCTGCTAGGAACTGTGGGGACCACTCAAACTTCAAATGTCCATCAGTATTTTAGAATTCAAAAAGTATTCTGATTCGTCAAAGGTATCAGTTCATCTCATGTTGAAGGGGCATTATTCAATAGTAATCGATCATCAGACCTCAAGTTGAAACAGTCCAATTCTTTCCCAGGTCTGTCACGGGAACATATTTTATCTGTGTGACTCCATGCATGTTTGAAACAATTGTATACAATACCAGTATGTGTTTCTCAATGTTCTTCCATCAAGGGCACAACACTACATTCTCTCTATACTTAAACAATAGAGCCATTTACCAACTTGCTAAGCTTCTCATGCGAACATAACCTAGAAGAAAGTACACATTAGAAAATGAATCAGCATTTCTTACACTGTCACAAATTACAAGCTTCAACAGGCCTCACGAGGGAATCATAATAATGCATTTAATTGATATGCTTTAGTAGAACACATATGATATGCAAACTTATAAATTCAGTGTTAATAGTATTTCATGAATATGAGTAATACCTTTTATTTTCAAATGGGAAAGCTTTGTTACTGCATTTCATTAGGTACAATAGAGAATTACATTTCTCTCACTGTTGCACGTTTTGAAAATCATTAATCAATTACTAATCATGACAAATTCAATATTGTTTCTATATGTACTGTTAGTCTAGAGTCTAAATTACATTATACATCAATTCTGTCGTTCTAATATGTGATTTAATTCAAATTCCACCTAAGTTGATCTCTGAAATATAATCAAGTGCGCATTTAAATTGTGCGGTAGTGCAGCTTTCTATGTTTAACCAATAAAACTATATGATTAACATAAACTGTCACATTCTGATGAACTTTGTGATACTATGGGCTCTGCTTAAAGTAAGATTACATCTCTATTGTCTAAAAACACTTGGTAATGCATTTATTTTCCATAAACAGCAAAAAAATCTGAAAATGCATTTTAGTCACTTTAGGTATGATAGTGATATAGAAGAATGCATGAGTTTGTGTCCCTCGTGTCACACAAAAGACAAAGAAAATTATATATATATGATAAACATTTAGAAAGGGCATTTACATGAAACACACAGCATAGAACTGTTAATTTGCAAAGGCTTTATTTGCCTAGTCTAATTGGAGACATCAATTTCCAAGGTATGTGTGCGGTATTGCCAAACTGCCAAGCTAGGTCTTCTCTGAACCTTAACACAAGCATCCCAAGACCAGTTTCACTCTGATTTGGACTCAACAGGTAAAAACCTTCCTTTTAAATAATAATATGTCACCCATATATAAGCCTTCTAGCTTATTTAAAATAGGACAAGTAGAAATGTAATGTTAACATGTCACTACGATGACTAGTACCGAAAAGCTATTTTCATTGTGGCAGGATAGCTGTCCTGTTTAAAAAAAACAGGATTGAGATTAACATTCTTATGTTGTGTCTCATGAATGTGACCTGCTAGAAAAATAATTAAACTATTTCAATACTTATTAAAAATCTTATTCAATAGTGAAGTGAGATTTCTGATAAATGTCGAAGAAAAACAACTTTTTCAAAGTTATCTATTCTTTGTCTGAAGCTTCTGAAGGCTTATTTGCATTTTCTCTCCAGATTCTCCAAGCCAGCAATTACCATTTGAATAGGTGTGAATTAGGTTGGAAATTTCTCCCAGGAGCTACAAAATTGGTCACTGTGATGGACAGGTCGACCTGAATGCACAGGAATTACTTCTTTGACCTTTGGCTCTGTGTGTCCTGTTTGAACTTAGTGTCAAATCCTGCTTGAGTGTCAAATCATGCTTGACAGGTCTGCCGGTTTCACATATAACTCTTGAGGTAGACTTGAAAGAAAGGAAGCAGGATTTGTACAGAATCCTTGTGAAATCATGGTCTCATTGCTGGAAAATCCTGCTTTTGTCCTACCAGAAATCTTCCTCTGGGGTTTACATATAATACTTGGGGTGACTTGAAAGGAATGAAACAGACATTTTTTGCGTATCCAGTCTGGTTGCTGGAAAACCTGACTTTGGTCCTACCAGACCTCCGTCTCTGGGTTTATTCGGGGTACAATGGCATCTTTGTAATAGATTTTAATGATAAATAGTGAGCGGGAACTAAGGGTGCCATACTATATTCCTACAGACACATAGCCAATGCTTACAGCCACTTTTAGTCTCACCAAATACATTTGTAGTCATGAAAATGTCCTAAGTATGTAGGGTTGGCCCCATGAACTTTTACCCCATTGGTTAGAGTTTTCCCATGAGTCATTGTCACCCACTAGCTAGGGTCAGGCACCAAATGTGGCACATCCAGGCAACCACTTCAGAACACTTTCTATACTTGAGGAAGAACAGAAGAGGACTGGACCTCATGCCTGTGACCTGAGAGAAGATCTGAAGGACTGGACAAAGAAGTGGACCCCAAGAATTATGAGGCTGCCATATTCTGGTTGAAGAGCTGCCACAAGCTACAAGAAGCCTTTCCTGCAACTTCCCCGCTGACCACTGGTAAATGGACCTGGAAAGTACCTTGCTGTTGTCCTCTGCCTAATACCCCGTGCCTCTCTAAGCACTTCCCTGAGGTCATGGAGGCTTTAGAAGTGTACTCCTGTGATGGACTGGAACTCAAAGAGCTTAGACAGAAGGTAAAATCTTTGACCAGGAAAAACATGATTGGTGTATCTGGCCCACGTTCCATTGTGGCTATTCTCAAATTGTGCCTACATCCCAGTTTGCTGCAAACATTTTCAATTTTTAGCACTTTGTGCTTCTTCACGCTATTTCTACTTGAAATTTAAAAAATCATAACATTGGGTTCCCATATTAGATTTTTGTGAATTTGGTGTCATCACTCTATTTTTCTAATTCAGTTTGGGATTTGTATTATTTTGCATTTTTACTTTATTACTGTTTTAGTACTGCATACATATTTTACTCATTGTCCTAACTAAAGCTTGTTTTCTCTGTGTCATAGCTACCAGGGATTTGAGCTAAGGGTAATTTTGTGAGTGTGAGGGGTCACTTTGACAAATAATCACAACCCTAACAAGGGTTATTATTGTTGGTCAAGGTAGGGAGTCACCCGCTCAAATAATAAAGCAATTTCTTACAGATATGATCTCTTCCTATTCCTTCTCAGGAATATGATGTCATAAATCCTAACAGATGGACAATCGAGCAAGTTGTTGAGTCTCTGTCATATACGAACAATTTTGATGTCTATTGACCACTTAAATGTGTGGTCTAGCCCCCCTCACACTACAAAATTCCAATGTTCCCATGTATTGAACAGTATATTACAGAAGTTCATTTATAGATCTATATGTGAAAACTATTGGCTGCTCAATACTTGATAGTCAAATCAGAATGGGGTGCCTTCTCTTATTTACAGTAGATACCCCCCTTATTAAAAAATCTGCTTCTGAAATTCTCTTTTGACAAACTAGCCCATGGGAATTTCACTAACAATGTTTTTTTTCTGCTCTCCAAGTAAAATATGTACATTTTACACAAGAGGGGGGACACATGAGCCTGCCTCTTAAGGTTTCTGCAACAGATGTCCAATCTTTTGACAAATCCAGAATGCAGAATCCCCTTTCGCTATGCTAATCTATTTAACTCATATGTGTAATATTTGTGTTGTTTCACCAGGATACTTTGCTTGTAGTTGGACTCTTGCTCTAAGTAAGACTGCTGTTTAAGGATGACAGCACTGATGTTTGTAAGTGACTATGCCAATCCTACAACAAGTCACAACTGTCATCCCAGCCCTCACGGCTCACAAGCAGTACCTCACCATAAATCGAAACAGTAAAAGGTGATTTGTGACAGCCTTTACACATGGACTCAAGAGTGCGAAATCTCATGAAGGTTGTGGTTAAACAGAGTTTACCCTTTTCTCACATGAGTAACATGTCTCAGTCACACACAGGCAATGAAAGAGATGGAGTGAAGTTTTCCGTAGGTTTTATTAACAAGACTGCAATCTATGATAAATTGCATGGGCTGCAATGATTAGGAAAATTAACAATGCAAGAAACAGAATGGTAAAATCGAGAGTCATGTAAACAAAGACCCCCACCATCTTGCAAAAATGTGAGATATGTAATAAGCACTGTTACCCTAGCATAATGAACCTAATCTCTAACCTAAAGAGAGCTAGGTGTTTTAAACCTAATCTGCCAGTACCACGTCCATGGGAAGAGACCCCCAACCTTTGTTGCCTTGGAATAAGGTCTTTAGATCATACTCTGTGGTAACACAAATGCTAGGTCTGCATCAAGACGAAGTGTAGTGTAGATATTTTCGATGGCATCTGGTAGGAATCCCTCTGATTATCTTGTCTGTGTAAGATGTATTTATACAGATCTGGTAGGACCCTAACGCAGATATGTTCCCAAACAATAGATAAGATGGCATGCTTGGGGTGGCAATTATATAAACAATTCCCTGAAAAGGTAAATTATGTTACTGTCACACGAAAGTACATCATGTACTTTCCCACTTTCGTATCTCACTTATCATTGATGCTGATAGTGACGCCTTTACAGAGTGGGACTGATAACGTACAACTAAAACATCTTCCTAACTATGAACATAGCAGCCATTTTGGAAGAAATAATTAAATAAATGTCCTAAAACAGAGCAAGCTAAGTAGGTTAAAGGTCACTGGGTGATGGGGCCAAAGGCCTGGAAGCCAGAAGGCTAAGCTAACTCCAGATTCCCATCAAAACTAAATAGGATCCATTACAAGTCTGAAATTTCTAAATTTGTAATCTTTGCTATTTTCAATTGCTGCTCTACAATCTTGGTGAATTTTGCATTGTTTTCTCATAACCCTATTAATGAAATGTGTAAAATTATTGATATTGTCAAATTTGATTATTTGTTTAATGGTTACATTAAATTTTGTTGATATGACTATGCACTCTAAAAAAATAATGTGTAATTTTTACACTACATTGTTTAGTTTTGATATGAACTTATTTTTATTGCTTGTGATGAGCTATGCCAGAATATTATCCTGTTGACTAATTGACATTCACCTGTGGTCACTGGCCTCAGCTTCAGTGACTTGAGCTACACTAGAAGTCAGATGATGGACAGGTGCAATTTATTCATACACAATTGTGAGAAGTTGGGTTGTTGCTTCACGGTTGTGTGAGCCCTTCTTACGCAGCAGCCTCAGTTTTTGTCAGGGTGAACAACAGAAGTCCCTACAATAAACCTGTGCCTATCACTCTGGTAGTCTGGCACAAAGGCAGCCAGGCTTAATTTAGAGGCAATGTGTATAGTATTTATGCAGCACACAAACAGTAATAAAGTGAAAACACATGGGAAATCATATACCAATTTAGAAAAATTAAGTATAATTTAACAAATGAATGACACCAAAATGACAAAAATCTAATTAGTAGAAATTGAGATATACAAACTTAAAGATTTAGATAAAACTTGTGCCAAAAGGCTCAAAGTGCCAACTGAGGGTATCTGGTTCTATGGGCCCCGGACAAAGTCACAAGTTCAGGCTAACCACAATGGAACACAAGACCAAGTATGACCCACTGACGTCTGTATCTTATGTCCCTGGGGTGTGGTCTGTGCAGCATTGCTTTGTGGGGCTTCATGCCCCTTCACCCCGGATTTAGTAAAACCTTCAGTTAGGCTGATACAGCACCTTTAACCACAATTCCAATCATCCAGGACTGGAGCGGGCACTAATTGTAGGGGCAAGACTCACTTAGGCTGGGTCCCGGTGCAGGGTCAATATGGCTGGAGCCTTTCTGTCCCTGAAGGACCAATCAGGAGGCCTGCAAACTAGCCCTTGGAGTCACTCTGGTATTCGAGGGTGCAAGAAAAAAAGTAGGTTTCATGCAGCAGGGCAGTCCTCTAAGGGCACAAGGCAAGCTTCAGGTTGCAGGACAGTCCTGTACCCAGCAAGCTAAAAACAGCAGGGCAGTCCTCTGATAGTCAATGCATAGGTCCAGAAATGAACTGAAGAGTTGATCCAATTTTTATAGCTGTGCCTCCCCTTTGAAGTGAGAGAAACCTCTGGAGTTTTCCCACCACAGAAGTGTCTGGAAAGCCCTGTTTCTCTGAGCTGTTCCCAGTTTGTCTGGGGGCCACCACTATCTACCGTAAAGTGCTCTTTGAGTGCATTGGGGCAGCCCCTTTGAAGTGCTCATAAATGACAGCTCTGTGCACTCATTCTGCCTAGATGGCCCATCCTGTCACTACACTATTGTCTGGCTTCAATTTATACTAACATAAACAAAATCTGTAGATTGCAACACTAGTGTGTGCTCTGTCCAGTGCAGGGATATTGAACATCTGCTAAAGCTGGTGACCAAATGGTCAACCAGATCCGCAGTGCACCACCCACCAGCCTGAAGGCTTCCACGATATTTGTGAGATACATAATATTAAAACAATTAGTCAAAGCAAAAGTAGTGCCATTCAATGCTCCAGTATTGAAGATGTAGGGATGCCAGTATTCAAAATTTATTAAGGATGCTGCTTCAGATGCTGCTTCAGACTCGCCAAAGAATCTCACAAATCAAAGTTCATCACAGTTTTACAGTTGTATCAGAAAACCCAATGCATTTCGGGAAAAATACTTTATCAGGGGTAGCTGTGTTATGAAACATAAAAGATCTATTCATAATGATCTGAAGGGAATAATTGATTTTAGTGCTTAAGAATCCCTCATGAAAATCCTAGTGCTAGAGGGTGTCCAATGAGCTTTAAAACAATTTGCTGAAATAGATTTGTGGCCTAACATATCAGTATCATTGTTTCATGCAACAAATACAACCATGAGAGTTTTACGGTGTAAAGGTCATGGTAAAAACGTTCCCTGTCAAATCACAATGGACCACGCAAATTCTGCATGTAAGGATGTTTGTGAAAAACCCATGCTATTGGTCCAACCATCACTGTGATCCGAACGCCAATGTGTCCTTTTGTGATGATGCGGTGATTTATGCACGAAACAATGCAAAGTGCTGCTTCACTCACATATGCAATAACGGATGAGAGATTGCAAATCCATTGATCATCAACAGGTCTATGAGTGAAAACACATGAGCGAGATCACATGAGCCTCTTTGATTATTCGAGGCATATTGAATAACATCTGAGCTTTCACTAAACAGATCAAGACAAATGATTCTTGGCCTCCCTGTGCACAGTGAAAACCAGTGAGCTGAAAATACGTGCATTCCAAACCCTTTGCGTTCTAAAATGCTGGCTGCCCCAGGGATGCTAAATTCTAGAAAGTGGAAAACTCAGTAGTGAGACTACTAAGCAATGAACTTACATTGAAAATGTTGGAACAAAGGAGAAAGTGTAATTTTTATCTTGCGTAGGTGAGGGAAAAAAACTTCCTTTAACTCAGGTGACACCATAACTGTGCCCTATTAACATAACCATTATACTGAGGGGCATATTTATAGGCCCCTAGTGCCACCTTGCACCACATTAACATCATTTATTTTGACGTTAATGTGGCCCAACAAGGCCAAAATCCGCGGCTGGTATTTACAGAGTGGCGCAATGCAGGCATCGCACCACTCTGTAACCCTTTGCGCTACATTATGCCTGTGCCAGGCATATTGTATGCAAAGGGGGGCGTTCCCCGGTTAGTGGGGCCGGAAAAATGGTGTAAGGAAATCTATGAGACTTGTGCCATTTATTACGGCACTTTAAAGCCCTGCTCAAGAGCAGGCTTAAAAAGGGGGCTTCCATTCTTTAGGATGGGTCCCTATGTACTCTGCAGGAGTGGTGCCAATATTTTGGCTCTAATCCTGCAGGGTACATCCATAGTGTCATAATAAATGACACTAATGCCCCCTACCCTGCTCCATTGTGCATCGTATTTTAAATACAGTGCACTCATGGTGGTGGTAGGGGGGTGCTAAGGGGTGCAAGGAAAGTGGTGATGCATTCAGTGCAGCATCACTTTCCACAAATCTGCCCCTTAATGTCTTTTTGAAAGAACCGCGTAACTCGTATCTAGCATGTAACCCGGAAGTCAATGTTATGGCGCTTAAAAGTGGAAGTCATACTCCTGTGTGCATGCAAAACGCCTCTGGTATTGCCCGGCGGCTGAAGTTTACCAGTTGTCAAGACTAAGCAAAGAAGATAGTTAAAAGATGACAAAAATATTAGCAAGCTGCTTAAAACTCTAAAAACATAACGCAATATCATAACACTGTCATAACCCAACAAAATGACACAATAACACGTATAGTCTTAGCATAATTTGCTGATCAGTGTCATAAATGCACGAGATAGGAAAAATATATTAATAATGACAATGTGTAACACATTTTGATAACATTATATTTGAATTACAAAATCGCTCATTACTCAAAAAAACAGAAGTATCAATGTGCATTTTTATGTGTTAGTCGGCAATTATGTAATAATGTGGACCTGAGCATATCCTATGTAGTGCATAGCAGTATTGATTAAGAATCCAAAGAACCCTACTACTTTATGGCATTGCATGGAAAAATCTGCATATGCCAAATTACAATGTAACTACTGTATACCAAATGCATCCGTATTATTCAAGATGCCGAAGAACCCTATGGTTTGTAGCGTTGCATGATAAAATCTGCGTGTGCACAATGGTAGTGAACCAGTGAATGCAGATGATGTAATATGCATCATGCAAAATGTGCAGTATTACCGGTAGGTACCTGTGGTCAAAATGCCATTACAGGAGCAGAGCATCTCAAATTTGTCATTTAAACCCTTGGGAAAGAGTGTGTCGAATTTCTTGATCCAGTACGTTTGTCATTGCACTACAGTTTTGTGAATGTTAATTTCTGGATTAGGCCTGATGGCCTCGAGAATTTCGAAACAGATTTATGCTATGTTGTGCTTATTTTTAAGCCAATGTGCGGCTAAACTGGAATTCTTGTTCTTGATGTGTATCATATATTTGTGCTCGGTTATCCCTATTTTGATTTTTCTTTCAGTCTTTTCAACGTACATGGAGCCACAAGGACATTTGATACTGTAGATAACATTTTTGTTGTTGTAGCCTGATGAATGTCTTAGTTTAATTGATTGGCCTGTTTTTGTATGAATGGCTGTTTTGCCAACAATCACATTTTTGCAGTGCATGCAGTTCTGTCACTTTTTGGTGCCCAGATACATTCCCAAAACCAATGTGTTTTTTAAACTAGTATTTCTTTTAAATTCCTTGTACGCTGGTAAACAAAGATGGGTTTGTGCACAAACAGACCCTTGAAATCTAGCTCAGACTGTAATAGTTCCCATTGATGGTTAATGATGCGTTTCATAAAATTAGACTTATCTAAAGATGAAATTAGTTGTACGGCTGAATTAAATATGTCAGAGAAGCACCCTCTGGCACTGAACCTAGATTTGTAGTCTTCCAATGCTGATGTGCATTCCTCATCATTGGATGTGATTTTTGTGTATGCCAACAGACTGGAAGACTGGTAGGTGCTCTTTTAGATGCTGGGGATGAAAGTTCTAAAAGAGCAGAGAGTTGTAGCAGTCAGTTGTTTTTATAGACTTTGTTTTGATGCCCTTTGGGGTTATTTTACTCAATACATCAAGACATAAGATGGTTTCATTGATTATGATGTGATTGAATTAAATCTGTGGGTTTCTCTGGTTTAATCTCAAAATGTTTTCTTCAATATCCTCTTTTTGACCCTTCCAAATGAGGAAGTTATCACTGATATATCGAAGATATACCACAAGGTTTTCCTGTCATGCCTGCATGGTTAAAGTATGCTGGTTAGCAAACTTTGCCATGAAAATGTTTGCTTAGCTTTCTGCCTCTCAAAAAACAATAGAGGGTCCAGTCTTCTGAAGATAAAATTTACCATTCCGAGAGAATGAGTGTGGTATATGCAAAAGTGTAACAATTCCAATAGAAATGCTTTGTTGGCACCAGTTTTCTCTTGCTGTAACAAAGACCATTCAGCTGCTTATATTCCTTCGTTGTGAGAAACTGATGTGTAAAGTGCAGTCACGTCAATGGTGCAAATCCACTATGTATTGATGTCACTTGTTGGTATTTGAATCAATTGATTCAAAAAGCAGTAGCGTCCTGTATGTATGACTTGCATTTTTTAACAAAAGGTTGAAAGAAGGTGTCCAAATATTTACCTAATGACTCCTGGAGTGACCCACAGGCTGTTATGATTTGTCTGATGGGTGGCTCTGTGGGATGTTTGTGTATTTTAGGTAACATATACAATTTTTGTCTATGAGGAAAATCAGTAATCAGAAACTGTTTAGTATTCTCATTAATCTATCGAAGGAAAATGACTTCTTTAAGATTTCTCACTAAGGGGCAGACATTTCCATTGTGAGGGTCGTGGTTCAAATGAATGCATATGTTCTCATCTGATATGTGAGCCGTGACCTTGGACTCATAGTAGCTACGGTCCGTCACTACTAGGCCACCTCCTTTGTCTGCTGGTAGAAAGAACAAATTTATGTTATTTGCCACAGAGTTAAGCATGCCTTGTTATTTTTTCTGTGATGTTCTTGGTGCTTGATGATTGACAAGTAAGACGTTTGAGGTCTTTCTTAACCAGAGATTCAAATATATCCAAGGTGTTCTGCGAGGTGGATGCCATGAAGGAACTTTTTGGTTTGAATTCTTTATACAGTTGTTTTTCTTGTGGACCGATGCTGGGTGGTATGTTGTCAAAATAAATCTCATGTGCAAATTGTGCATACACTTAAACAATGCAATTTCACTTTCCAGTAGATTGGAGCTGTATGTAGGTATAAAAGATTTTCATTTACTGAGGACCAATGTCTACTGTAGAGTGAAAACCATAGCTGAAATATTAATCACTAGATTTTGGTTTGGCGTCTCAAGTTCATTCTTTGTTCTTTGTCCTTGACCTCAGACAGAATGTGTGTGGGTGGGGTAGACAGGAAAATGAAAAGCATGCTCTTTAAGACACTGAAAAAACGAACACATTTTCCAAAGTTGTACATACAAAACCATGGCCTCCAAAAGCACAATGTGATTGATTCTCACAGACACTGTTGAAAATGGCCCTTTTTGCAGGGTTATCCCCAAACGTTTTACCTCTGACCGACAGTTTTTGATTATGTGCTGCATTTAATTTTTGCTGACTTTAGGACTCTGGGCACTTTACCACTGCTGACCAGTGTTAACATGCAGGTGCTCACTGTCTAAATTGTAATGGTGATTGGTTTATCCATGATTGGCATATTTGATTTACCAGTAAGCCCCTACTATAATGCCATGGGTGCTCAGGGACTGTTAATCGAATGCTAGTAGTTGGCCTGTAGCACTGATTGTGCCACCCACATGAGTAGCCCTGTAGACATGTCTCATACCTGCCATTGCAGTGTCTCTAATTTTAAACTGCCATTTCAACCTGACAAGTGCACCCACTTGCCAGGCCCAAACCTTCCTTTTCACTACATGTAACTCAACTCTAAGGTAGGCCAATGGCAGCCCATGGGCAGGGTGTAGTGTATGTAAAAGATAGGACATGTACTTGTGTGCTTTGCTTGTCCTGATAGTGAAATACTGCTAAATTCATTTTTCACTATTCCAAGGACTTTCTCTCCTATAGGGTAACAATGGGATTGCCCTGAAATATCTTTGAAGTCTAATTTCCTATTGGGAGCAGATGGGAATAAGGAGTTTGGGGACTCTAAACTCACAATTTACAAATACAACTTTTGGTGAAGTTGGATTTTGAACTGTAATGCCACTTTGAGAAAGATTGCATTTTCTCGCTTAACCATTCTGTGCCTCTGCCTGCCTGTGGAACACATGTCTGGGGCAGGATGACAGTTGGGCTGTTTGTGCATTTACTCTAGACAGTCACACAAAGGGTACCGAAGTGTGCCCTGCATATCATTATAGGTCTTCCTGGACTAGAGTGGTAGGAGGAGCTGACCCTTGCACCAGAATGGGGTTGTGCCTGTTCTTACACAAAGCAGTCTTCATCCCCCGGAGGAGTGTCTGAGGCCAGGGTAGGAAAGGCAGGGTCTTGTGCACTACAAAGACTTCTCTTTGAAGTGTGCCTACTTCAAATACAGAAATGAGTATAAGTACCAGATTTCTGACCCCACAATAGGGAATCCTTCTGGACTGAGGACATTCTGCCAGGAAGATCAGCTAGGTGCTGTAGGAGGGACTGCCACTCTGCCTGTTGCTTTGCTGTGCTGGTCTGCTGCTTGCTGCTTCTGTTTTGGGAGTGAAAGGACTGGACTTTGCTTTCTACATCCTGCTTCCAAAGGTTCTCCAAGGGATTGGACTGGGCATGCCTTCTGTTATAAGTCTCAGGAAAATCAAAGACTTCATCTGCCAGCACCTAGGTTCTCTTGCTGAGTGTCCTGACTCGCCAAGTGGTGCCAAATCCAGTCCCTGGGCCCCTGGGAGTGAGTTCTGGTGTAACCAAGAATAAACCAAGTACATCGACCCAGAGCAACTTCAGAACCAGCACCGCTGTCTGACTCCATGCCACTGCCTGAAGCGGAACCGTGGTCCCCGCTGAGTGCAAAAACTGTGACTGACGCCGCAGGCCTGATGCTACTGCAGCACCTTCTAAGTCCCACCACAGCTTGAGTCCTGAGTGCCATTTCCCTGACGTCCAGGACACCCGACTCCAACTTTGCCGCAGCACCTGGGGCCCTGATCGTGACACTGCACAGTTGAAGCCTCACTTCTTTAACTGCTTGATTCATCAACCCTGCTGGATCTTCAGGAACCGACGCCTTGCCACAACATCTACCCTTGAACTGTAAGGGACTGACGCCTAACCTCCCCTGCCTGGCAGTAAGGAACCAATGCCTCACCTCCCTGGTAACAATAAGGAACCAATACCGCACTGGCTTCGGCGACACCTCACCTCCCTGCCTCCATGCAAGATTGTTGTTTTATTGTGCTTTACTGAGATTTAATCTTTTAAAAAATCATGTCCTTCTTGTGTATGATGGGTTTTTCTCATTTTTGTCTTGGTTTACACTGATAACTATTGGCTATTTTTCTAAAGTGGTTTTCAGTACTTTTGTGGTGTTTCCACTGTGTTACTGTGTGTGTGTGTGTGTGTGTGTTTGTATAAATACTTTTCACATTGCCTCTAAGAGATAAGCCTGACTGCTTGTGCCAAGCTACCAAGGGGTGAGCAGGGGTTATCTTAGCTATGTGACTCCATTACCCTGACTACATTGAGTATCCCTATTTGGACAGGAACCAAACCACTAACTAGAGACCCCATTTCTAACAGCCACTTTGGATCATTCCATTCAGTAGAAGATCAGCAGTTTATTTTAAGAAACATTTCATAATGTATTCACACTTTTCCACTGCACATGGTTAAATACCATGTACAGTTGCTTCTGTAGAAATGGAAGGTTGGCGCAGGACTGCATCAAACCAAGCCATGCATACAGAGCCTGCAGCAAATGACTGCAGGCTGGGATAGCTGATCTAGCTAGTTTGTGGGCAAGTAAAGGAGGTGGCCAAAGGCCACGCCCTGCACTCAGTGACAACTGGACCTTGCCAAAGAATTTGGACAGACGGGCTTGGTGGCCTTGTGTACCAAGTGCACACTGAGTACACTGTGCATAGAAGAAGGCCATATGCAAAGGGAACAGTAGGCTCATTGTTAGATGCAAGCTGTGGTTGAAGGGTACACGATGTGCCTAAAGCCGGCATCATTAGCACTGAGTTTTCCCTTTGGCAATGGGCTAACTAAGGTATATCAATTCAAAACCTGCAGAAACTCTGTTAAGAAACAGAATTTCAAAAAACATTTAAGTTTAAACGACATTATGATTATGAAATAAAAAACTTAAAAAAAGTCTGACATTTGCCAATTATGGTGATTATTACAAATGTATCTCTCTCACACACACTGCTTATGACCTTGCCTATGAAAGGATGCAATGGGAGTGGCCAAATATCATGAAACTGACTCAAAGAGGACTTGGATCCCTAGGATAAACGTTCTGTGCCTAACTGAAAGCCAGGCCCACGCCCACTGCACTGGTCTGACCGTAGGCCATGCCCAGTCACATTTACGCTAGTGATGTTGAACGCAGGAGATGGACGTAGGACAAGTCTTGCACCTATTAAATAATGGTTATCTTTAAAGTTCCCTCTCACTTCAGAAACTTTTCTCACTTAGTGGGGGTTCATGAGTAGTGGGTGCAAAGGTATGATTGGTTTCTCAATTTAAGTGGTGATTTTGAGTGGACTTTAGAGTTTGTGTCATCCCACACTGCAGTTTAGATGGTGATGTGTGTGTATGTTTCTGTGTGTCATTGTGGCTGTGGCTCTCTGTGCATGTATGTGTACAATACATTTATTTATTTTCTAGATATGCTATACAATGCAGATATGGCTGTTTAATTTCGTGAAAATATACATATAACTATGCCTCTCTACTTTATCTATCGTTTTACCTCTTTCTATGTAAAAAATACTTCTGTCTGCTAGCAAAGACACGCTGGCTGCTTCTTTTATGGGAATCCGGGAATTAATCCAGTAAATTTGCAAGAATCGATATTCTCGTGAAATGACACCATGTTGAAGTTATTTTATGTTATGTTGATGGTTAGCTAATTTTGGAATGGAGACATATCTTGCAGAGACAGACATAGTTTAATTTAGCGGTAAAAATGTCAATCAGTCGAGAGGCTGTGAGCTTGTACCAGGGAAAAGGAGGGCAGATTTATTGATGGTAATGTATCCACATACCCGTTTTGGGACTTCGACCAGAAATATCCATTTGGGTTGTACTTTTATTTTGAAAAAATGACATCAAAAGCACTCGCTAATATGAAAATGACACCGTAGTGGTTGGTTTTATCCAGCCTTGATTTGTAAGGCATTCAACATTTTCTTAGATTAGCAGTCTTAGACACTGTGACAGAATATATCGCAACTGAAATGTCTCCCGTTCAACATCATGTTTCTAATGGAAATAGAGCACAATGACAAATACGGGCTCGGTGCATCAATATACCTGATTACTCACTTTTTCGCACGTGCTGATAGTCATGTCACACCCAAAACAGGGATAAACTGTGTCCCTGGAGGGGCCACACTCAGCAGAGGTTTACAATCTACATTATTATGTACACATTCAGGGGTTAATGACTTCGCACTGGCTGCCTGATTCAGAAAACAGTCAAGCAGTCTGAGAAAAGAGCAAATACAGAGCAACATCGACATTTTGCAATTTAATGACCAACCAAGAAGAATGGTAGAAACACCCAACACATGCTGTAAACGTGCATCTCATAATTCATAGCGGCAAAATAAATAATGTGTCTAAAATGTGATTGGGCACGTGACGTGGTCAACGACTGCCCACTGTGGTGTCGTCACCGGCGCAAGGCTGTACCACCGGAGGAGCACGAGGGCGTTGAGACCATATCACCCCTCTGGCCAGGTCAGGATGGACTGGGCGGTGACGAGGTAAGGGGAGGTGACAAGGGAGGTGGAGAAAGGGCGCAAAGGCAGTTGAGTACGGGGACTTGAATAAAGTTGCAAGTTTCATCTTCACTGCGTGTCTGGTGTTTATTTCAGGCCCTCCCAGGGACCTGACAATTGGCAACGAAGAGTGGGCCTACCACCTATGGTAGTGACACCACCCACGCAGATGCCAAACAGACCGCATCGGCCCAGGACAAGGAGGCGCTTGCAGACTGCACGCCTCAAGAAGAAAAATACCCCACCTACCTCGCACGGCGGTCCCCAAGGACACAGAAGAGGTGTGCGACCAGCCACCTCGACGGGAGAGCGGACGGTAAGCTACCGCCATCTGGCACCGGCTCTCCCCATCCCCAGCAGTGCATGCGTTCACAGGTGCGGGCGTGTCCCGTCCCTGCCGCGCACAGAAACATGCAGCGGGCGGGGCACCGCTCCCGGAAAGAAGAGGCACGCGCTCCTTCGCGTGAGTGCGGCTGCTACAAACCCTGACGCGCAGCCCAAGCGCGAATGCGGCGGTGGCACAGGAGGCCCTCCCAGAAAAAAAAAAAAAAAAAAAAAAGGGAATCGAGCAGCCGAGAAGCTGCCACACGGAGAACACCCGCTCCCGGACTGCACCGGCAACGAGCGGCCCCAACGCGCGCTACTCAAGCGCGGCCGCCACAAAGGAAAGTGCCCGCCCTCCCCTGGAACTAAAAAAACAAGCAAACAGAAGACACAATAATTAAATAAGTACAACGAGGCTCCCCCAACCTCTGCCCAGCAGCCTGCCAATACTGAAAGGAGGCGGGGAACGCACGGCCGGACCTCAACAAAAAAAAAATAAGAAAAAGGGGAAGCAGCCACACCGGGCAGAACCCTACCTGCCCCCAAGAAAAAAAAAAAATACACACAACAAAAAGGCACCACAGGGTGGCACATAGACAAGCCCCTCCCCCGGCAAGAGTCGTCATCCTTTGCACATATGTATGTCTTTAGAAGCGGTGGCCGTACAAATATAGAACATGTGACAGTAGTTTTGTAAGTCTGTAATATTATTCTGAAGAAACAGAGATCTATATTCTTCCCTTCCGCTATGTCTATATCTGGGAATTTATATTAGCAGCTGGTACGAGAGGTCAGTGAGTTAAGTACTTGCTGCTGAAATCAAACCGAAGCCGCACGGCCCGATTCACTTTTTGATTTAGTAAATTAAAGTAAGTCAAAGCAATAATTGTGACTGGATGCGCCTTAAAACCCGAGAACAAAGTGCCATGTAAAAATAAGCCATTGTATGTTTTGCTCATAGCTTATAGTTTTCATGTAGGTCATAAACTGTACAGAAATTACATCAGTGATGAAAAGGCGCATCCAAGGTGATGCAAACAACTCCCCCACCTGTAAAACTAGTGCACACCTCTTTCTCTCTCCACAGTTAATGATGGGGCACGCGTCCTCCCACCAACTGATTCCAGTTTTCTGACTGAATCATTGCTACCGTATTTGCGGGAAACATTTAGGCCCATATTTATACTTTTTGACGCACAACTGCGCCAACGCAGTTGTGCGTCAAAAATTTTAACGCCATTCCAAAGCACCATGCGGGCGCCTTATTTATTGGATGACGTTAGCCGGCGCTGCGGACTGGTGTGCGTAAAAAAAAATGACTCACACCAGGCAGCGCCGGCGTAGGGGAAAATGGAGCTTGGGCGTCAAAAAATGGGGCAAGTCAGGTCTGAGGCAAAATTTTGGCGTCAACCCGATTTGCGCCATTTTTTTTTACGCCCAACCCCCATTGAAATGACTCCTGTCTTAGCAAAGACAGGAGTCATGCCCCCTTGCCCAATGGCCATGCCCAGGGGACATATGTCCCCTGGGCATGGTCATTGGGCATAGTGGCATGTAGGGGGGCACAAATCAGGCCCCCCTATGCCACAAAAAAAATACTAAAAAAAATACTTATCTGAACTTACCTTAACTTCCCTGGGATGGGTCCCTCCATCCTTGGGTGTCCTCCTGGGGTGGGCAAGGGTGGCAAGGGGTGTCCCTGGGGGCATAGGAGGGTACCTCTGGGCTCCTTCTGAGCCCACAGGTCCCTTAACACCTGCCCTGACCCAGGCGTTAAAAACCGGCGCCCATCAGGCTGGGCGCCGTTTTTTAAGGCCTGCCCCCTCCTGTGCGTCAAAATGACGTCACAGTATAAATATGGGGCACAGGCCTTAAAGTCATTTTTTGGAAGGGAACGCCTACCTTGCATATAATTAACGCAAGGCTGGTTCCCCCTTCTAAAAAATGACGCACATGGTGGAACTTTGACGCCCGTGGGGTCGGACGTCAAAGTATAAATATGGGGCAGTGTTTGCGCCGAATGTGCGTCAAAAATGTTGACGCACATTCGGCGCAAACAGAGTATAAATATGCCCCTTAGTTCTGGTGACTTTTTGTCTGAAGCCATGATACACAGAGCTATTTGAAAGCAAATAAATATAAAAATTGTGGGTGTTTGGCAAAAGTCTGATGTGGAGAATGTTTTGTCTATTGCAGAGTCTTATATTCGTTTTTAGTTCAATACTGAAAACGTCCAATGTTGTTTGGAATGCTTAATCTGAGTCCACAGTGAAGAATGAGAGCTAAACACTAGTTTAGGCGTAGCATTAACGATACCCAATAAATGCTTTAATCTAGCTTTACAAGATGACAAGGTAGATTAGTTGAAAATTAGCCAAAATCATTTTTGCTTTGCCACAGTAATGGAATAGATAAATTAACCCCTAACTTGGCAACTCTCCCTCAAATATTCTTCAATCTTCAATAAAAAAGTGACATATTTTACATTCCTGCCTCACTCCACTTAATTTCCTTCTTCCTTCACTCCTTAATCCACCACACTAGCAGCCACCCATGCAACCCATCATTTGTACCCCACCTTGAATCAGTAAATGAGTCTCCAACAGCTCTATATGAATCAATCGACCAATTGTCAACCACATTCTTTGCTACCCTAAACCCAGCTTTCATGGAGACATACTTCCACATTGCCTCGCTTAAACCTTCCCACCTCCATTCATCAGCCATTATGACCATCAGAAACCCGGAGACTAAAATGGGTTCACAAAAGACAGTGCTGTGTATATATGTACACCTTCCAAACCTCACCCAATGCTAGAGACTGATCTTGTACTTATTTACGAGCCTACACTCCACCCCCTCTTCTTAACACTGAAGTTTTACTAATAAATATTCATGTATTCTGAATGTTAAGAATGAATAGAATGAGTTAATATAGAAAAGTAATTCACAAGTTTGAAAATGTGCCTACTCGAGTGACCATCAATGATCACGAAGTGTACTTATTAATGTAAAATGTTGAGCTAATGTTTGGATTAATGAAGTAGTATGTCATATTAATGGTTATGTATTGTGTATTTACTTTATTAATAATAGGCCTTAATCTAGCAAGGTCTTGGGCCTAGCTGCACGGCCTCATGACAAGCTGCATTGCTTAGACAAATCATAAAATGGCTGCTTAGAGAAATAAATTGTAATTTTCCATTGCATTGACCGAATGCTAGTTTCAGAAATCCTTTCCCATGAGAACTGCTTGCTAGAATATGTTGAACTAGCTAGGGATACATTGTATAACTTAGTTTGTGTAAAGACGATGTTCCCAGGAGCGGACAATGGATGCACTGACTGAAGTCATAAGCTGATACAAATTTGTTACCTGCAAGCCAAACAACGGGAATGGAAAAAGAGGAGCGAATCATCGACATGTGAACAAAGGTTTAGTAAATTCTTAGATTTGATATTCTACTTTCATTGGACTTAATGTAAACGCACGATTCTTTGACCAATAGTAACGTGGTAAGTAGTTTTAGGGAATCTGTCTTAGCCAGACTGCCCAGAGAGGAGAGAGGTCATTAGCCCCATTCTTCCAAACCGACAAGAGAGGCCATTATGCTATTCCTTTCTTAACCATTCAGAGCATTTAGATATTATTCTTTCCAAACTGCACGAAGAGTCTTTGCTTTCCTGAACTTTAATGCTGAATTCCGATGCTTTGCTGACCGAACAGATGTCCAATTGATGTAGACTGTCACAGCTTGTTAAGCCATACTGAGGCAAGGTGTAAGACGATGTTACCGATTTCCTATGTCTATTTGCTTTTGTCCCTTAGTACCAACCGCTAATTTTGATAGAGCCATAGTTAGATGTTTTTCCAAATTTGTGTTGACTAAATAGTTTTGCATGAAGCCCAAACATGCTACTGTAATCAGGAGGTTAGTTAGGATACTCACAGATGATACCTGCTACATGTAATAGCAGTTGATGTATTTTCTTTACTAAATTCTAAATGTATGCCATTTCTCTTGCTCAGTTATTCTTGCTATTTATTTGTACTGTAACCTTAGAATGTGTAGTGTTCCAAGCTTTGATTAAATTGAGATTCTTTAGAAGATTTGGTCAATTCTGTATTGTTCTTGTATGCCTATCATTTGATTTTGAGACTAAGTTACGTGTTATTAGCATTGTTAATTTGGGGAAATAAACATTCTAACTTTTACATAAAGGTGTGGTTATTCATGGCCAAGAGGTCATGGTGAGTGAAAAAAAACTGACTCCCAAGATTATTGATGTTATTGATTGTTATTTCTATTTATTTGTATTGTTACTGAGTCTTATGGTCGGAACTACTCTAAGTGCAGTCAAAAGATCCCTCGAATTTCTAACATGTACCCATATAAACTTATGATAAATAACCTAATAAGGTCAAACTCGCTAACAGAGATGGTAGCAGAGCCTGATGGTTTGTCTCCTTAAGAGCCCATCATAAAGTCCCTGCACATGGTAAGCCCCCTAAAAGATAACATTTGCAGAAAGTTTCCATATTTCAGATTCGATGATACAAAGTGGAGAGGAAATGAGCCCCTAAATACTGAGAATGACTTTCCCAGAACCTTGGAGCTTGCCAACGATTGTTTGAGGATAATCCTGGCATCCTAGTGACAGTGTGAATGGAATAGGTTTTGTGTTTGCACAGCTTATGCAAATCGCAGGTGAATTGTGATGTCTGTGAGGGTTTAGGGAGCTTGCGTACTCCAAATGAAGTTTTAGAGAGAGTGTGGGTACTCTAAAGTGTGAAAGCAGGGAAGTTGTCGAACCTCACATGTGTGTGGTGCTATGTTCTAAAACATTAGCCACGTGGCTGTTGGTATATGGGCCCTGTGAGGTTTAAGACTCCGGAGTATATTGGAAAGTGCATGAGACACTTGGGTTTTGTTGTAATTTGTCTGGTTTAGCAGGTCAATCAGGTGTGGTCGACAAGTCAGAGTGTGAGTCAAAGTGAGTGAAAGAATTTTCAACTGATATCTGGCGAGTCCTATGTGCACCAGGACAGACCCACTGATTAGTTGAGAGTAAAATTTGCTGGTCGCATTTTTCTAGTGAATCAGGGAAACTGAGAAAGAAGGAGCAGCTGCTAGAGTGAAACGTCGTCAGTGAAAAATCCGTAAGGTTTCTGAAGCAATTGTGTTACCCTAACTGTAGTAAACAGAGAAACTGGGTTTTGATTTTGTTTAGTGCTCGCAATAGTTTTGCATTAGTCTAGTGGGAATCTGAGATTAGGAGGACAAGCCACAAGACTTTGTGAGCCTCAGTACATGTGAGTGTGACGTCATTAGAGCCGCGCTGGGATAGGTTGGTAAGGGAGAAGGGTCCTGCATGGATTGGCAGACAATTGTGAAGTGAAATTGGTTGAGGAGGTCGGTGAAAAGGATTCTGGGATTGAAAGTCACTTCCTGATATGATTTAGAATAACATAAAGATCACAAACATGAAAATTTTCAAAGCTTTAAAGAGTGCCTTAAGGGGAGATATGTATATCACAATGAGTATAGGAAATATTGCACTGCCAAAAGGTAGACCAGCTTACATTGTAATCTAAGAAAAGGGTGCCACGTCATGTCTTTGGCTGAAACAAATGGTGCAAAGTGACAAAGAAAGATGGGAGTTTAGCGCTTCCTGCCCATGGAACATTTATTTTGAGGATCTTAGAGAATCTGAGGAGGATGTTGTATGATTTGAAACTCCCTCCAAGACGGGCACAGTTTGAGGCATTGCAATCTCAGAATTAGTGGCCAGACCGCAACAGCAACAGAAGTTTGAAAGGAGAATGAGAAAGGCAAAAAATACACTAGCGGAAGCTAGGTGGGACAGCGGTCAGAAATTTTGGAGAACCGAAAATCGACAGGAAATTAAGTTGTTTCCTGCAGTTACTCAGGACAGCGAGAATGAAGAAAGGAAAGCTACCAGAAAGACCAACAGAAGTTCCTCTGAGAGTAGAGAGCGGAGATCTAAAGAGTCTAGGAAATCTTTTACAATTGAAGAAGAGTCAGATGATGATGAGTTAATTTTAAAGTTACTGAGAAATTGTCCTCCACCAAATGCAGCACAAGAGAGTGGTCCGAGCACTAGCGTAAACCTTTGGCACCAACACTGGTTAACATGATGGCGAGTCCAGTGCAGATAAATCCTAGTATGACACAGAGCCCAATGCAGAGCAGTCTTAATCTACCTACTACATCAGCAGCACAAAATCAGATGCCACAGCTGAATGTCCCAGAATTTACCCTGATGTACCCTTTGTGGAAACTGCCAAAAATCTAATAGTGCCAAAAGGACAGGTTTTCCTGAAACCAACATTGGTTCAGACAGAGCCAACACCACTCTTACTGCCTCAAGTGAAATCACAAGCAATGCCAAAGTACACACCTGTAACAGGAACACAGACAGATATGTCCATACTGAGGAGGCAGAATACTGGAATTATGCCACCACAGAACTCAAATGTTAGACCAAGTCCAGACGCTGTGCCTGTACCCGTCACCATTAGCCCAGTCATATGCTTGTTTGCCCAGGGAAATAACAGTACAAATGGACCCGGAGTCCTGAGTCAGAATTCAATGAGGGAAGGACCCAATGAGAGTGCCAGAGTAGTCTCTCCTGTGGGACAGAGCTTTGATGGAACAGGCTCATTGTTACACTGCAGTCCATTCGGAGTTCCTCTGAATACTGTAACAGGGTCAAACATCAGTCACAGCCTGAAGTTATTGACACGGCAGCCTCCAAAACTAACCTTACAACTGTTGCCAAATACCCAGCCCAACAACATTTCTCTGCAAGGCTGTCTGCCCAACAATTGACTGAATGGTTAGATAAACTGAAAACACTGCAGAGTGCTCCCAGGGGATAGGAGTACCTGAACTATACAAGACTAAGGATGGAAGCTGGTGAAATTATAGACAGAACTAAGGGTGTGAACAGACTCAAATCCTACACGAAGCAGAACTGAGATACTTGTGCCCGAAAATTACAATGAAAGTGAGCGATGTGCATCAAAACCTAGCGGTCTTGGCAAAGAAATACGGCATAGAAATAGAGAAAACAAAACACTTGAAGAGGAGTTACAGGCTAGAGTTTGACAGAAAAGATTTCAAACACATAAGATCTGCAGGGATGAAGGCACATCTTAGGGGGTTACTTCAAAGCATCCGTACATGGGGAGCATTAGACAAGTGGGAAAGCAGGTGGGTGAAGAAAAGAGACAAGAAAAAATATGGATTCCGCAAATCTTACTGCAAATGTGCAGCAGGTTGAGGATCAGGTAAAATTTTTACCAATGAGAGAAATTCCAAGAGGAAATTTTGTCCATGTCCATTGGAGCAGAAGTGACATTCTGTCCTTTACAAACGATTATCCTAGGTTGAGAGCGAAACTAGGAGAATGGTACCAGCAGACAGACAGGTTCATGAAACTTACAAAATGCCAGTGGGAGGATTTGAACACTCTATTAGAGATAGTAGTTCCAGCAGATTTATGGATTGAGTGCAAGAGGAGCTTAGATTGGCCGACAAAGGAACCAGAGAGAGACCCGATTACAGGTGCACCATCTCCTGAGGGGATGAAATACTACTATAAAGTGATTGCATTTTTGAAAACGAGAATTGCACCCAAAAACATTGATTGGAGGAGAATAGACAGGATAGCTCAGAAAGCAAAAGAGTCAATACATGTGTATTATGAGAAATTGTTGCAGGCGTTTAGGCATTACAGTGGTACAGAAACAATCGAGCCGAAAGACATGATTCATTTTGTGTTCAGAATTGTGGAAGGATTGAGACCTGATATTAGCCAGATGGTTAAGAATCATTTGATTTGCTGGCAAGCTAAGCCAATTGATGAGGTATTGCAATATGCAAAGTACTGTAGTGACGAGATTGAGTTGAAGCAGAGAAAATTGAAAGAAAAGGCGATGGTGATGCAGATGAGAGTGGCACAAACAGTGATGCAGGGACATTTTCCACAGCAGCAACAGCAGGGAAATGTGTTATTTCAAAATCTGTCAAGAGGTAGTGGTCATGGAGGAATTGGAAACGGAAACCGTAGTCCCGATTTGGGTAGTGCAGTGGTTCAGAATGATGTGCAGGGGATGAAGAGATTGTTGCCATGTCACGCTTGCAGAGGAATAGGACATTGGAAGCAGGAGTGTGTGATGATGGTACAGGAAGGTGTTGTTCAAAAAACAAATGGCATCAATTCATTCCAAAACATGAGAGGTCCAAAAAATGATAGTTAAAAATCCAAATTTATAAAGCAATGTAAATCAGATGCAGAATTTTCAACCCATGCAACAGGTGCAAATGCCACATATGCAGATGACACAGTCCCAGCCAATGCAACAGCAGGTTCAAATGGTACCTAGACAGCAAATCCAAATACCTCAAGCTCCAGTGGAGCAGCAGCAGGTGATGCTTCCTCAACAGGTCAAAGGTTTAACCAGAGAAATAGCTCAGTACACCAATTCCCGTTACACAGCGAGAATGAGATTAACAATGATTGGGTGAGCGAGATTTCTGTTGGAGTAATATGTGCTTGCAGCTTCCTTAGAAGTAGATCAGAAGGTTCCATATGTGCAGGGAAAGGTCATGGGTCACAAAGTTTCATTCTTGGTTGACACAAGATCTACATGAGCTACAGTGAGAACTGCAGAGGTTCCAAACTTGCATATTTCAGGAAAAACAGTCCAGATTGTAGGAATAGCAAATGAGTATTTGACCAACCCAATTACAGACCGAGTTCAGGTTAAAATTGGCAACTTTAAAGGAATACATAAATTCGTAGTTTGTGACTCAAGTCCGGTATCCCTACTGGGAAGGGACTTGCTGTGGAAAACAAGATGTTCGATTGCTTGCTAAAATGATGGAATCAAGACACAGACAAACAGTGATGATAAAGATGACCGTGCTCCGGAGAAAGAGTGTGAGGTAATAGGTGAGGAGTACCGTCTGATTAGTTTCTTTCCAGTTTTTACAGTATAGGATCTTCCTTCCGACTTACAGGGAACAGTTAATGAGAAAGTCTGGGATTTGACAGGGAAAGACATTGGCCTGATAAAAGGAGTTGAGCCAGTTAAGGTTCCAGTAAAGCCGAATGCAATTTTCCCCAGATTCCCCAGTACCACATGGCACAGGACATCATTGAAAAGGGTGATCCCATAATTGCAGAATTTGTAAACCAAGGGATTTTGAAAGAAATGTTGACCAGCCCATGTAATTCACCGGTAATGTGTGTGAGAAAGTCCTGTGGGAAAGTTTGAATTGTTCAGGATCTGAGAAAAATAAATGACATTGTGATCAAATGTTGTCCTGTAGTGCCAAATCGAGCCGTGATTTTGTTCCAGATTCCATGCGATGCTGAATAGTTCACCATTATAGACTTTACACAAGCATTGTTTTCTGTGCCTCTTCATGAGGATAGTCATTTTTGCATCTGTTTCAAATTTTTAGATCAAGTGAACTGTTGGTGTAGAATTTCTCAAGGGTTTTCAGAATCTCCTTCCATATTCAACCAGATCTTGAAAAAGAATCTGGAGTCTTTGGAAATGCCTTTCCAATCGACATTGGTACAGTACGTTGATGATTTGTTAATTGCATCTAAAACAAAGTAAGAGTACAAATATGAGACGATTGCCTAACTGAACCATTCGGGAAAGAATGGTCATAAAGTGTCTCCAACTAAATTGCAATACTGTTAGAAAGAAGTGAAATATTTTGGTCACCAGACTAAGAAGGGGAGTAGGAAAATATCCAGAGAAACAGTCACAGCAGTATTGCAGATAAGTCCAACAGGCACACAGAGAGATGTCAGGATGATTTTTGGGATGGTAGGCTACTGTCACCAGTGGATTCCCAGCTTCTCAGTCATTTCAAAGTCATTACAGAAGCTTATTCACAAAGAAGTCACTGATCCCCTACTGTTAGATCAGGCCTGTATGAAAGCATTTTCTGAATTGAGAGAGAGTCTGTGTCGAGCCCCGGCTTTGGGAATGCCTGATTGCACAAAGCCTTTTACGTTGTTCAGTCACGAGAATGATGCATGTTCTTTGTCTGTCTGACTCAAGTCCATGGAGGTGTAAACCACCCAGTAGCATATTTTTCAGCTACTTTGGACCCAGTTGCAGCAGCTTTACTACTTTATTTGCGTGCGGTTACAGCGATTGGAGGGGCCTTGCACAGTGAGAAGGCATTGTGATGGGACATCCCCTGACTATTATTGTCCCTCACTCCACTGAAGTTTGTTCCAAGCTAACTCACTATGAGGCGAGCATCCTGGGGTCACCCAGTGTGTCGTTGAAAATATTTTCATTCCTTAACCCGGCAACCCTACTCCCAAATGAGAATGTTGAAATTGACAAATTGTAAGATATTGAACATGATTGTCTTGAAGTAATTAATCTGTGCACAAAACTGAGACCCAATATTAGAGACACCGATTGGAAGAAAATGGCCAAATTGTCTTCGTCGATGGTTCCTGTCTAAGGGACAGTATGGGAATACTGAGAGCAGGATATGCTGTGTGCACAATTTCTGGCAAACTTGAAGCAACCTGGCGTCTATGAGTATTTTCTGCATGTGTAGCAGAACTGGTAGTCCTTACTAGAGCATGCCAGGTTTCTGTGCAGCTTTAAGTTACCATCTATATGGATAGCCAGTATGGATTTGGAATAGTGCATGACTTTGGCCAGTTATGGTCTCAGAGAGGTTTCCTGACCTGTGCCGGTTCACCTGTAAAAAATGGTGAGAGAATTCAGGAGTTGTTGAAAGCTATCCAAATGCCTGAGAAGATTGCGATGGTGAAACACAGTGCACATCTGAAATCACAAGATTTGGTGTCAATGGAAAATGGACATGCAGATCAAGTCACAAGGTTTTGCGCATTGAACTGTATATCGTTAAAGGATAAGTGGGAATTGTCACTTGAGGAAGATGAGACATGTTCAAGTTATGCATTACATGTAATAGATAGCTTGGAAGAGCTGAGAATACTGCAACATTTTATTGATAGGGTGTAAAAATGGACATGGGTAAAACGGAAACGTGTACAGCGACAGGATGAACTGTGGGTTTCAGAAGTGGGTCAATTGGTTTTGCCGAACAGTTTGTTGACTCAAATGGCTAGATATTATCATGGTCAAGCATATGTTGGGAGGGATGCAATGATTTGATTGTTCAAATAGAATTGGTTCAATCCAAAGTTTAGACAGGTTGTGGAAGCAGTTTACCATTTGTCAACAAGTGAATGTGGGTAAAGGAACAGTGGTCAATTTGAGCCACATTGGAAGAGCAGGAGGTCTAGTCAGCAGAATGCAGATGGATTTTTTTGAGATGTCTGTGTGTGGAGGATTGAAATATGTGTTGGTGATTGTCTGCATCTTTAGTCATTGGATTGAAGCTTATCCCACACGAAGAATTGACAGCATCACAGTAGCGAAATTACTGCTTAGGGAACTGATACCACGTTTTGGGTTTCTGATCTGTTTAGGACTAGATAGAGGAAGTCACTTCAACAATGAAGTAATTAAATTAGTATGGCGGTCATTCTGACGGCGGCGGACGGCGGTCGCCGCCCGCCAAGCGGTTCCCGCCGAAAGACCGCACCGCGGTCATAAGACCGCGGCGGCCATTCCTGCTTTCCCGCTGGGCTGGCGGGCGACCGCCAGAAGACCGCCGGCCGGCCCAGCGGGACAGCCCCTTCAACAATGAAGCCGGCTCGAAATGGAGCCGGCGGAGTTGAAGGGGTGCGACGGGTGCAGTGGCACCCGTCGCGATTTTCACTGTCTGCTAAGCAGACAGTGAAAATCTTTGTGGGGCCCTGTTAGGGCCCTGTTGTGGGGCCCTGTTAGGGGGCCCCTGCACTGCCCATGCCAGTGGCATGGGCAGTGCAGGGGCCCCCAGGGGCCCCACGGCACCCGTTCCCGCCATCCTGGTTCTGGCGGTGGACACCGCCAGAAACAGGCTGGCGGGAAGGGGGTCGGAATCCCCATGGCGGTGCTGCTTGCAGTGCCGCCATGGCGGGTTCCCTGGGCCAGCGGGAAACCGGCAGGAAACCGCCGGCTCCCCTTTTCCGACCGCGGCTTTACCGCCACGGTCAGAATCGCCCAGGAAGCACCGCCAGCCTGTTGGCGGTGCTTCCGCCACACTCCGCCATGGCGGTCATGGACCGCCAAGGTCAGAATGACCCTCTATGTGCATCATTAAACATTGAGCAGAAGTTACATTGTAGTTATCGCCCTGAAGCATCAGGATTGGTGGAACAGATGAATGGTACCTTGAAATTAAGAATGGCAAAAATGTGTGCATCCACAAATCTTAAATGGCCAGATACACTACTGTTAGTTCTGATGACAATGAGAAACACTCCCGACAGTAAGACAGGATTGTCACCGCATGAGATCCTCATGGGCAGAGCAATGAGGTTGCCAGCGGTTCCTGCAAATGCTCTTGTGAACATAACAGATGGTATGGTGTTGGACTACTGCAAGGATCTAGCTGATGTCATTTGCTCTTTCTCTCATCAGGTGGAAGCCACCACACTGCAACCGTCTCAAGATCAAGGACACAACCTGAAAGCAGGTGACTGGGTTGTGATCAGAAAACACATGAGGAAGACTTGTTTGGAGCCTGGGTGGAAAGGCCCTTTCCAGGTAGTTTTAATCACTAGCAGAGCTGTGAAGTGTGCTGGAGTTCCGAACTGGATCCACACAAGCCATATGAGACAAGTGGCATGTCCTTTAGACAATGAAGAGGAGTTGTTGAGAGTACCAACAAAAACCTCAGAGCCAGAAAGAGGAGAAAGAGGAACCGGATCTGTGCAAAGCGAGAATGGTTCAGCCACTCCTATGAGAGATGGAGGAGAAGGCCTACAGGAAAGTGGAAGTGAACCAATCTCAAATGAAGCAGCAGGAGAGTCTAGTCAGAAGAGGGCTCTCTTAGAAGTAGATGATCTTGAGAGACAAACAGAGCAAACAACAGACTCTGAGGGGGAAGGAGTTGAGGCAGATCAAATCTACAGTGGTCTGACTCCTCCTGTTGCAGGTCCGTCAAGAGAAAGTCCTGCAGAGCAAGAAGAAGTTACAAGTTTGACACTGAAAAGAGCATTGACCAAAGGTCCACTGAAAGAAGATAAGTGGCCGGAGTCCCAAGCAAAGACAAAGGAAGCAACTGTTGTGACAATAATTGAGGAGGAAGTAGATACGACAAGAAGAGATCTGAGTGAAGGAGAACTGAATGGAGATCAAAAGTTGAAAAGAAAGAGAATCACAAGTCAAAGGTACGCTGGTCCTGAGTGGGCATATGCAACAACAAGTGAATGGCAAAGAGAATTTTTGTCTTTTTGTTTTGAGCGAGACATTCCAGGTCAATATTTTGGCACTTGAAGGAAAAAAACAAGTTGAACTATTGAAACAAACTGGAAAAAGTAGAAGGAAAAAGAGACTGATTCAAAGGTAACCAGAAAATACTTTTGATAACCTGATTTGATAAGATAACCTGATTTGACAAGCTGCTAAACCGATTATTGACAACCTTACTGATTTTGAAAAAAGGATCCTGAAAATAAGGCTGAAAGCTGTAAATAATTGCTGAGAGAAGATTGAAGATTTTGTTTCTGATTATTGCTGCATAGTTATTATTTTTCTCTTCTGCTTTCTGATTCTTTTCAGATCATGAGAAACCTTAGCTAGCAGGTTAGGAAGAATACATGCTGTAAATACTTGAATATTGTTTTGACGATTGTATGCATGGTATTGTGCCTGGTATTGATTGTGGGGGTGATTGTCCTTGACAAGAGTAAAGCCAACCATACTTCAGCTTTAGAGAAAACTACTGCACTGACGGAATTAGAAAAGTTCAGGTTAGATGAGAAGTATCTGCAATGAGATAATGCTCAAAGAGAACTTTCTTTTAATGTCTTCTATTGCTTATTGAGTGAGTATGTTGAGACCATGAATGTAAGAGATTGTATTGTCTGTACGCAGATTCCTTCATCAGTTGAAAAATGAGTTACCTATCATAGTCTCCCCCTCATTTTTGGGATAAATTGTAGTCTGCTACTAACAAGATTCTATAACCAGGAGCACATCCAGGATTTCTATTCTAACTATGATGTTATGTTTTCTTTTGTCCCATAATTAAGTACCTGAGTAGAGCAGCTAGGCAGAACACTATAGAATTAATGAGAGGATTCTTCGAGTCTACATTAACCTTGGGCATGGCATATGTGCAAAGAAACAATTTGACATGCTTGCTTAGACCACTAAAAAAGAACTTCTTAGATCAGACGATGACAGTAGGAAGACATTATAGGAGAAGTTAGAAAAAGGCTTAGAGAAATGACTTTTAGAAATGATTACGCATTTAGTGAAATGAAAACACAAGGTAGGTTAGCTTTAGATGCGCAACACGTAGGAAAGCTTTGCATATATAAGCCTAAATCTAGTATGGATGCCTTGTTTGTGGGAACAAGGGAATGTAGACATCTGCTTTTGTTTCATAGTAAATGGACATTTATGTTGGATGGACAGGATCCAGCGATTTCTGGTATTTATTACATCTGTGGGCTGAATGCTTATTACTGTCTTCCAAGAGGATGTTATGGCACATGGTACTTGGGGATAGTTTTCCCAAAGATATTTCAACTTGAGGACTTGAAAAGATTACCGAAAATGACTGAGTTACATCACATTAAACAAAGGGGAGAGTCACCTTCTAGTATAGTGGGAGATATATTTGGAGCAATAATTCCTTCAGTAGGAGTTGTTCTGAATTCTATAAAAAGATTCAAAAGTTGTCTACTATTGTGGATAACAAGTTGGCAAATTTGTCAGGAGCCATAATCCTAATGGATACAGAAATGGCTGCGGTATGATATATGACTCTTCAGAACCGCCTTGCCTTAGACATTCTTTTGGCAAAAGATGGCAGAGTTTGCAAAATTAATTTGAAGCATTGCTGTTCGTATATTCCTGATACTAGCAAAGAAATCAGAAGCCTACTTACTAATCTGACCAATGATACTGCTGATTGGAAAGACTTGAAAGAACCAGGTGTTTGGGAAAAAATTGGCAAATGGGAAATTGGGCTCAGCAACATTGGGAAAGGGATAAATATTGAAAATAATTCAAGGGATATTGTTTATTGTGATTTGCATAATTGGAGCATGAGGAATATGTAAATTATGTTGTATGACTAAATCAAAGAAATGAAAGAATGATCAGAGGAGGTAAGAGATGAAAAGGTAAAATTTGTTCAGGGAAAATTTCAAGAGGGAACGAAGATTAAGAGGGATTGAAATGACAAATTTTAGCTGAAGAGAAAATTTGTGTGGGAAGATGTAAATGTAATGACATATTCAGGCTCTCATTACGACTTCAGCGGTCTTTTCTCAAGACCACCGAAGCCGTGGGCACCAAAATACCGCCAGTGTTGGCGGTATGCGTGGCACCCTATAATGACTTTTCTGCTGGGCCAGCAGAAAAGTCACATCACATTGAAGGCGGCTCGTAATAGAGCCGGCAGCAATGTTGATGTGCAGCAGGTGGAGCAGAACCCGTTGCGCATTTCCCAAGTGCATCGGCTGTGCAGGGGCCCCCAGGGGCACCCCGAGTAACCCTTTCCGCCAGCCTTTCCATTGCGGTGTTTACCGCCAAGGACAGGCTGACGGTTGGGGACTCATAATCCCCATGGCAGCGCTGCCCTGGCAGATTACGACCGCCCAGCTGCAGCATGGTGGTGTTCTGGCGGGACCGGCGGTATGACCGTGGTGGTCATAATACGCCAGCGGAACACCGCCAGCCAGTTGGCGGTACTACCGCCAGAGTTCCGCTGTCCGCCGGGGTCATAACGACCCCCTTAGTCATCAGAGGAGGGACTGTTCACGCTGAAATTGTACTATTGAATATTCATGCATTCTGAATGTTAAGAATGAATAGAAAACTAGTTAGCATAGAAAATTAATACACAAGTTTGAAAATGTGCCTAGTTATGAGACCACCAATAATCACAAAGTGTACTTATTAACAGCTTATTAATGTAAAATGTCGAGCTCATGTTTGAATTAATGTAGTAATACATCATATTAATGGTTATGTATTGTGTATTTGCTTTATTAATGATAGGCCATCTTTTAGCGAGTTCTTGGTCCTAGTTGCATGGCCTCATTTCAAACTGCATTGCTAAGAAGAATCATAAAATAGCTGCATAGAGAATTTTCTTTTTAAATTTTCCATTGCATTAACCGAATGCTAGTTGCAGAAATGCTTTCCCATGAGAACTGCTTGCTAAAATATGTTGTAATAGCTAGGTTATACATTGTATAACTTAGTGTGTGTAAAGGCAACGTTCCCAGGAGCCAACAATGGATGCACTGACTGAAGGCATAAGCTTATACAAATTCATTATCTGACGAGCCCAACGACGGGAATGGGAGAAGGTGAGCCAATCATCGGCATGTGAACAAAGGTTTAGTAAATTCTTAGATTTTAGGTTCTACTTTTATTGGACTAAATGTAAACGTACGATTCTTTGACCAATAGCAACGTGGGAAGTAGATTTAGTGAATCTAACTTAGCCAGACTGCACCAAAAGGAGAGTGGCCATTAGCCCCATTCTTCCAAACCGACAAGAGAGGCCATTCTGCTATTCCTTTCTTAACCATCCAGAGCGTTTAGGTATTATTCTTTCCGAATTGCATGAATAGACTTTGCTTTCCTGAACTTTCATGCTGAATTCCGTTTGCTGACCGAACAGATGTCCAATTGACGAAGACTGTCACAGCATGCTGAACCACACTGAGGCAAGGTATAGTACTGACTGCTGTCTTTATTTTCTTTTGTTCTTAGGTACCAACCGCTAATTTTGATAGAGCCATAGTTAGATGTTTTGCCAAATTTGTGTTGACTAAATTGTTTTGCATGAAGCCCAAACATGCTATTCTAATCAGGAGGTTAGTTAGGATACTCACTGATGATATGTGCTACATATATTACCAATTTATGTATTTTCTTTGCTGGATTCTAAATGTATGCTATTTCTCTTGCACAGCTATTCTTGCTACTAATTTGTACTGTAACGTTAGAATGTGAAGTGGCCTACGCTTTGATTAGATTCTTTAGAAGATTCAGTCAACCAGTGTTGTTCTTGTATGCCTATCATTTGATTTTTAGACTAAGTTACGTGATATTATCATTGTTAATATACGGAAATAAACATTCCAACTTTTACATAAAGGTGTGGTTATTCATGGCCAAGGGGTCATGGTGAGTGAACAATTACTGACTCCCAAAATTATTGATGTTATTGATTGTTATTTCTATTGATTTGTATTGGTACTGAGTCTTATGGTGGGAACTACTTTAAGCGCAGTCAAAAGGTCCATCGAACCTCCAACGCTTTCCCTAACTAATGATAAATAACCTAATAAGGTCAGACACGCTAACAATCTCCTGCACCTACATTTACCTGTCTTCGAAGAGTTCCAGCTATTTTAGTGTCCATACAGCTTTGCCTTTTCCTTAGGAAA
This sequence comes from Pleurodeles waltl, assembly GCF_031143425.1. Lineage (NCBI taxonomy): Eukaryota > Metazoa > Chordata > Amphibia > Caudata > Salamandridae > Pleurodeles > Pleurodeles waltl. Next base: position 399,786,503 of record NC_090451.1, on the reverse strand, counting down.
AAAGACCTAATATTCAACAGCTTGTAGCCCTCGACTCTCCCAAGTCAACAAACCCCACTTCTACATCTATACAAACTTCCTTAGTGATATAATCACTTTTGTTTTTTTATTGAATGGCTTTGAACTTTATTTTATTGTGGAATTTGTTTAGCACTTTATAGACCAGATAACACACTCAATAAGTTAAAGGTTCCTAGGCACCCTTTAGGAGTGTATGTTTGGAAGGATGTTGGACTTCGATTGTTTTTTGTGAAGAAAATTTGGTGAGATGCCCACAGTTAAAATACATGCTTTGAACATGGTGCAGTGTACGTCACTGCACCGAGAAGAGTGTGAGAACACACGCATTCATGCATATTTCTTTTACAGATTGTAGAGTTCATCATCTGCAGCTTGTGAGTATATGGATGGTAAAATGTGATTTTTTATTTTTATGCAGAGATTAAGTGCAAGAGTTTTGCTATCTAAATACAGAACAAGCTTCTTTCAATTTAAAATATGATGATGGAAGAGATAGTCATATGAGTGGCTGGTTGGGAATATAATGATTATATTTAGGTTCCTGTGTTTTCAGTTTCTATCTTTTGTGGATTTTGGTGATTTTCAAAAAAAATTTTCAAAAATAGTGGTTGTTAGAGTTTATTCTCTTTTGCTTAATAGATAAGCATAAGGAGGTTAGTTTTCCAGTGCTTACCTAGTAATTTGTTTTTTATTTCTCGCTTATATCTTATTTCCTTCTTTCCCACTTAATTTCTATTGTCATTTAGACCTGCCTTCTTCATATATTATTGGCATGTATCTCAGGGATTTTGTGTTTATTTGGATGCCAGCACAACAGACTTTGGGGGTCATTACAACCTTGGCGGAAGGCGGAGAACCGGCGGTAAGACCGCCAACAGGCTGGTGGTCTCACTCTGTGGAATTATGACCATGGCGGTTACTGCCATGGTCATCCGCCGGTTTTCCGTTCCGCCCGCCGGGCTGGAGACCCAGGTCTCCAGCCCGGCGGCCGTAACTATACCGCCGGCGGTATTTGGACCCGGCTTACCGCCGTGGATTTCCAGCGGTTTGAACCGCCATGAAATCCATGGCGGTAAGCACTATCAGTGCCAGGGAATACCTTCCCTGGCACTGGTAGGGGTCTCCCTCACCCCCCACCCCCACCCCGACTCCCTCCCCTACCCCCCTACCACTTCTGCCACACCCCAAAGGTGGCAGGGCCCCCCTCCCCACCCCGACCCCCAACATCACTTCACCCATACCCACACGACACGCACACAGGCACCACCTACATACTTACACGCACACACGCCGACAAACATGCCTACATACACACACACAGTCATACACGCACACCCACATTCAAACATACATGCACACATCCATACAGACATACCCACAGACATACACACACTCATTCCCATGCACACAACACCCCCGCAGGCATACACGCACTGACACACACCCTCTACATACACCCCCACACCCCCACGCACCCACACAACACACAACACCCCCCCACCCCCCTCCCCTCACGGACAATCGACGTACCTGGTCTGACGATCCTCCGGGAAGGGACGGAAGCCATGGGGGCAGCTCCGCCAACACCACACCTCCAACAGAACACCGCCACGGCGAATCACAGGACGTGATTCGCTGGGCGGTGTTCTGTTGGCATGGAGGTGGAGCAACCTCCACTTCCCCGACTCCCGCCAGTATGGCTGTTGGCAGCTCTCCGTCCGTAAAAGGACGGAGAGCTGCCAACGGTCATAATAGGCCGAGCGGCAAACCGCCACCAATGGCGGTCTTCCGCACTGCGGTCCCTCGGCGGTCTTCAAAAAAGACCGCCGAGGTCAAAATGACCCCCTTTAAGCCTTGATTTTTGCCAGACATATGGATGTTTGTGTGTTTTTACAGCAATGAGAGGACTTTGTCCTGCCAGGCAGTTTTCACAGTTGCACTGTACCTCTGTATTCTATGCAGTCTTCACTATTACAGTGCATATTATGCCTAGGGAGAAAGACCAGGTGTAACTCAGAATGTTTCAGGTAACTGTGGTCACAGTTCTACAGGTGATGTTTCCAAGTGTGAATCCTTGTTGGGGTATCATAAGTTCCTAGGTTCAGTATGACACGGAGGTCAGTAGAAATGAAATGTTAATTTGGTGATGCTGGGGCTGTATCTATATCGATGTTGTTGGACTTAACTTACTTGGGGCCTGATTTATGAAAAGTTAGCACCACCTTTATGAATTTTTTTTAGACAAAAGCAGTGCAAACTTACAAAATATAATTACATTTTTTAAGTTTATGCCACTTTTACGTCACAAAATGACATAAACGCGGCCCTAACTTTTCATAAATCAAGCCGTTGATGTGGTTTTACTAAACTGTTTGCCTTCAATCTTCTTGTTTTTGCTGACTTCGTTTTTACTGGCTTTAGGGCTCTACACCTTTTACCACTGCAAACCCAGAGCTAAAGTGCCTGTGCTTTTTTCCTACAATGTTGTAACATTGGCCTGAACCCAGTTGGCACATTTAGGCCCTCATTACAACCCTGGCGGTCAGTGAGAAAGCGGCGGTAATACCGCCAACAGGCCGGCGGTAAAAAAAATGGAATTTTGACCACGGCCGAAACCGCCAACACTGACAGCCACTTTAACACACCGACCGCCACGGCGGTAGCAACAAGCACCGCGGCAGTAACCGCCAACAGCCAGGCGGAAGACAATGTACTTCCCACCCTATTACAATAAGCCAATCCGCCAGCTTTTCGGGGGCAGTACCAATGTCATCAAAAGCACGGCAGAAATAGAACACAGAAGAGAAACTACTCACCTCTGGACACTCAAAGAAGAACCACGATGCCATGGAGCCCGAACCACAGGGGTTTCCCATGCTGGTATACCTCCTCCTACACCAGGAACACGAACAGTGGCGAAGACGACTACGGTGAGTACCGCACCTAGCACACAAGGGAAGGGGGGAGGGAAAAGAGAGTGACACACATACAACACCCCCACCCCCAACAACATACACACAAACAGATGCAACAACATTACATATCCACCCTGTACCCCTCAGGAATAATGAAAGGACAAAAGGAAGTAAGTAAAGCCAGTGTAATAATAAAAAGTTCAAGAAATATGTCCTCAAAGCACAAAACAGTAACAACAATATATAGAAATGGAGTGACAATGCCCAGTCCAAAATGTCCATTGCCCAAATGGCCATATCACATAGGCAAAGGCCACACTTGATTCCTGCCTCAATACGGAGAGAACACTGCTGGGACGTCAGGTCAAAAATACACAGGCACCACAGGGGGAGCGGGAAGGGGGGGCACCTCAGCTGGAAGATTGTACAATGCCATTGCTCCTGGAGGGGACTACATGCCCTCTGCGATGTCATGGGGAATGCAAAGCCAAAGTCTCTCAAGTGGGTGTTTTGCCCACTGCTTGGTCCTGGGGAGTGCAAGGCCACAGTCTATCAAATGGGTGGTTTTCCCACTGCTTGGTCCTGGGGAGTGCAAGGCCACAGTCTCTCAAGTGGGTGGTTTGCCCACTGCTTGGTCCTGGGGAGTGCAAAGCCACAGTCTCTCAAGTGGGTGGTTTGCACACTGCCTGGTCCTGGGGAGTGCAAAGCCACAGTCTCTGGAGTGGATGGCTTCTCCACTTGTTCTGGAGGGGGCTTTGTGCCCAGTGTGCTTCATCCTAGCAAGGATGGGGTGAGTGGATGGCTTTTCCACTGGTTCTGAAGGGGGATTTGTGCCCAGGGTGCTTCATCCTGGCAAGGATGGGGTAAGTGGATGGCTTCTTCCACTGGTTCTTGAGGGGGCCTTGTGCCCAGTGTGCTTTATTGTGCCCAGGAGGGGGTGAGTGGATGGCTTCTTCCACTGGTTCTGGAGGGGGCCTTGTGCCCAGTGTGCTTCATCCTGCCAAGGAGGGGGTGAGTGGATGCCTTCTTCCACTGGTTCTGGAGGGGGCCTTGTGACCAGTGATGCAGATCTTGAAGGGTGCAAGGTCACAGTCTCTCACCTGGGTGTCACACCTACATTTGTTGCAGGGGCCAGGACGAACTACAGCCCATGGAGGCACGACTACACACTGCCCGCCGGCGGTGATGGCTACACAGTGGTGGCAGTGGTGGGGCTAGCGGTGATGCTGCCAGTGGTGGGTGGAGGCTCCAGCCCTTCCCCCGCTGCCTCGGACGGCTACCCACTGGGCTGTTGCTGCTTGCAGTGGTGCTGGTGGCGGTACCGGCAGCGGTGCTGGCGGCAGTGAGGCCAGTGGTAGGAGGAGGCTCCAGCCCTTCCCCAGCAGCATTGGACAGCTGCCCACTGGGGCTGCTGCTGCTGGCAGTGGTGCTGGTGGCAGTGCAGGTGGCGGTGTTGGCGGCAGTGCTGGCCGGCAGTGCTGGCGGCGGTGATGCCAGTGGTGGGGGGAGGCTCCAGCCATTCCGCCGCAGCCTCGAATGGCTGAAGTGCCATGACTGTTGTTGTTTGCCCAGATGCTGCTCCAGCACCAGGCACCAGATCCATCCTGCCTGCGGCCTCTGTGCCTTTTTCATTGCCCTTGGCAGCTGGTGTTCCCTTCCTGCCCTTGGAAGCTGGTGGTGCCTCCTTGCATTTTCCAGCTGGTGGGGCCTCCTTGTGTTTTCCAGCGGGTGTTCCCTTTTTGCCCTTGGCAGCTGGTGCAGGCACACTGGCTGTGTGGACGGGTCTCTTCACAACTGCAGTGGCCATGGACTGGGTGGCTGAGGTTCTAGCCTTGGTCACGACCACCCTGGCCCGAAGTGAAGGATGGGGGAGGGGCAGGGAGTAGGTCAAGGGTGGAAAGGAAAAGCTTTTTAGGGACACTGGGTCTGAAAGAGGGTGAAGGTTTGGGAGTGGAGGTAGAGGGAGTGGTGGCAGGAGGTGTCTGTCTGCTGTGTTTGGGTGCAGGTGCATGGGGTGGATGCTATTGTGAGGTGGATGGCTGTTGGGTGTCTGAGTGCTTGCGTTTGTGTACTTTGGGAGGAGAGGGGCACAGACACAGTGGGAGAGGACACAGGGGACGTGTGCATGGATGTGGGGGTGGTGACTGCCAGTGAGGGGCGTGTAGTGATAGGCGTGATGGTGATGGAGGTAGTAGATGAGGATGTATTGCATGCAGGTGTGAGTGTAGACACTACTGGGAGGGAGGTGGACGACGAGGAGGAGTGGAACACAATGGTGGCAGTGGATGTAGATGTTTCTGCATCTGGATGGTGCTTGTGTGAGTGCCTTTGGGATGAAGTGTGGTGCTTGTGTTTGCCTGAGCCATTGCTGTGTGTTGATTTAGGTGCATGCTGGTCTGAAGGTGTGCTTGGGATAGGCTGGGGTTGAGGGGAGTGGGACTGGGTAGAGGAAGTTAGAGGGGAGAGGCTAGAGACAGGGACAATGGCTGCCATCAGAGAGTTGACCAGAGCCTGGAACAATCTGTGTTGGGCTGCCATACCAGAGTGAATGCCCTGCAGGAATGCATTTGTTTGTTGCAAATGCCCTGCCAGACCCTGGGTGGCATTCGCAATGGTTGACTGCCCAACAGAGATGGATCACAGGAGGTCAATAGACTCCTCACTGAGGGCAGAAGGGCTGACTGGGGTAGGGTCTGAGGTGCCTGGGGTGAAGGAGATGCTCACCCTCCTGGGTGAGCGGGCATGGGAAACACGCTGAGGTGCTTCGGGCAGGGCGGTGCTGGTACAAGGTGGCGGCTGTACCTGTAGTTGGGGTGGCCCTCCGTCCCACTGGTGCCCTCACCGTCGGTGGATTCGGCCTCATGGGCCATGTGGGATGCAGCTCCCTCCGTCGCTGGTACCTCTGCTCCTCTGCCAGATTATGCTAATGCACACAAGGACAGGGTGACAAAACAAAAAGGGGGGAAAGAGACAGAGGATACACTTGGTCAATGCCAGCAACAACACCACTGTTGGTGTACAACACACAGGGAACAGCCCTATGCACTAGGCCATGCACTACCAGTCACAATGCAGGTCACCAGGCCATGGGGTACAATGCCTAACGCCAATAGCAGCACACCTGAAACCCACAGGACCCCGCACAGTAGTAGATACCCACTAGCATATTTGGGTTTGGAGTGCATCTGAGCCTGCCCCTCATGGAACCTACCCTGCCATGTTCGTCCTGGCCTAGGGGCACCCACAGACCCACATCCCCCACCCAGATAACACCTCAACAGGCACAATTTTCTGATTACGAAACTGCACTCACCCTCTTGTGACTGCCGTGATGCCTTTAAGTGCCCATCCAACTCTGGATAGGCCACCGCCAGGATTCGGAACTTCAGGGGGGTCAGGGTGCGATGGGCACCCATTCCTCGTTGGGAGACCATCCCCAGCTGGGCCTTCACAGTCTTCCTTGCCCAGCGGCGCAAGTCCTCCCACCATTTGTGACTGTGGGTGCTCCGCCTGTCAAAGACCCCCAGGGTCCGCACGTCCTTGGCGATGGCACGCCAAATACCCTTTTTCTGATGGGCGCTGACCTGTAGAAAAAGATACATAGAAAAAGAGATTAGTCATACCGTCCAGCCTGTTACACTCATGGCCCACCATATCCCTCCCTCCCATCCCCTTACACAAAGTCATTGCCCACATACATGCAGCACTCTACCCGGACCCCTCAGCCACCCCCCCACACAAGGCTAACACACACAGCACTTCATGCATTCATGCCCCATGCATCGTGCTCAAAGCGAACTCACTTGTTGGTCTGGAGGACCATAAAGTAAATGGTACTGGGGTAGGACCGCATCCACTAGTGTCTCCAACTCCTCCACGGTGAAGGCAGAGGCCCTTTCCCCAGACAATCCAGCCATGGTTGCTTCCAGACACAGGTCACAGCAGCATCTGAAGTGTAGGTCCTCTCCTGTTGAAGGTCAGGTAGCAAGTGAGTGAACAGATAGAAAATGGCAGTCACGTCCGCGGCGGTGCATACCGTCACCACCAGCATACATCACCATTGGCTACTGGAACCCATAGGCCCCAATGATAACCAATGAGCTGTTGCACGCAACGGCACACAACGGTAGCGGAATTACCTAATTTCCACTTGTCCCTCCTCAGAAGTCAGGCAGCCGCCATTTCAGGGGGGAACAGGCCATGGCACCTAACTGCGTCACAGCAGATATAGGCACATTAACGGACCTACACGTTCACATACTGTTTCTGTCACAAAATGCAAGGCATTTTACTCTGAGGATATCTTTGACCATCTGCTCACTGTTTTTCACCCTAGAGTTCAACCGCTGAGGATAAATAGGAGATGGAGACACACCCCTGTGTACAGACCCCTGGTGGACCTGGCAACAATGGAGGACAGGCACATTATCCTAACCTACAGACTTGATAGGGCCACAATCCAAGAGCTGTGTGCCCAATTGGAGCCAGAACTGATCTCAGCTCTCTGTCACCCCACTGGGATCCCACCGCTTGTGCAGGTCCTATCAGTGCTCCATTTCTTGGCAAGCGGCTCCTTCCAAGCAACAGTGGCCATGGCAGCAAGGATGTCACAGCCTATGTTCTCAAATGTGCTGACCAGAGTGTTGTCTGCCCTGATGAAACACATGTGCAACTACATTGTATTCCCCCAGGTGGAGGATTTGGCCACCGTGAAGGCTGACGTCTATGCAATTGGACATACCCCCAACATCATTGGTGCTATTGATGGTACACATATTGACTTTGTCCCCCCCCCAGAAATTAACAGGTGTTCAGAAATTGAAAGAGCTTTCACTCTCTGAATGTTCAGATAGTGTGCCTGGTGGACCAGTATACCTCCCATGTCAATACAAAGTATCCTGCGTCTGTGCATGATGCCTTTATCCTGAGGAATAGCACCATTCCATATGTGATGGCTCAACTCCAGAGGCACAGGATGTGGCTAATATGTGAGCCCATTGTCCCGACCCAGTGTCTGTTGGTATATGGGCGTGGGTTTGGCCCTAATGGTGAGTGCCTGGCTAATAGGTATCCCTCGATATTTAGAGGTGACTCTGGTTACCCCAATCTCTCATGGCTACTGACCCCAGTGAGGAATGCCAGGACAAGGGCAGAGGAACGTTACGATGAGGCATATGAGTGAACAAGGAGGATCATTGAGTGCACCTTTGGCCTCCTGAAGGCCAGATTCTGTGCCTCCCACTGACAGGTGGACCCCTGTTCTACTCACCCAAAAAGGTCTGCCAGATTATTAGTGCATGTTGCATCTTGCACAACCTGGCTTTGAGACGCCAGGTGCCTTTTCTTCAGGAGGATGAAGCTGGAGATGGTCGTGTGGCAGTGGTGGAGCCTGTGAACAGTGACGAAGAGGAGGAAGAGGAAGAGGATGGGGACAACAGAACAACTATAATTCAACAGTGCTTCCAGTGACACACAGGTAAGACACTGTAACTTCACTTTCCATTGCAGTTTTGAGTTGCATATTTTTACTGGCTGGCTGCTGTTCCCACTACTATGGCCACTTATTGTACCCTTTAACATGTCTATGTGCAGATATTTGTGCCCTCCTGTGGCTCCTGGAGTATTGACTGCAGCACATTACAGGTCATAACTATGTATACATCACTGTGCAGTCTATTTGCAATGTCTACTGAGTGTTTAACAACTACATCCTTAAATCATTTGACATACTCCATACTTTGTTTTCCAAGGGTGTTTATTTCAGTGCTGAGAAGTAAATGGGGATGTGCAATGGGCTTGGGTGACGGTGGAGAAAAGTCCAAGATAGGGTCTAGTCTATTTGCATCAGAGGTGCATTGTCCAAGGGGGCATAGGAAGTGGAGCAATGGCAAATCAAGGTGGACAGTGTGACAGAGTGAGACACAAGGGTGACAATCAGGAGAGTCTTATTTTCTGGCGGAGGTCTTGGCAATGTTCTCTGACTTCTGCCTGGATCGCAGGGACCGTTTGCGTGGTGGTTCTGCTTCTGCAGAGGGAGGGGTGCTGGCGGCCTGTTGTTCCTGTGGTGGGGTCTCCTGTCCACTAGCGTTAGCGGCGGTGGAAGGCTGGTCCTCAATGTGGCTAGAGTCAGGGGCCCGTTGGTGTGCCAAGGCCTCCCTCATGGTGTTGGCCATGTCTGCCAGCACCCCTGCAATGGTGACCAGGGTGATGTGGATGTCCCTCAGATCCTCCCAGATCCCCAGGTAGTGTCCCTCCTGCAGCCGCTGGGTCTCCTGTAACTTGGCCAGTATCTGGCCCATGGTCTCCTGGGAATGGTGGTATGCTCCCAGGATGTTGGTGAATGCCTTGTGGAGAGTCAATTCCCTGGGCCTGTCCTCTCCCTGTTGCACAGCAGTCCTCCAAGCTTCCCTGTTGTCCTGTGCCTCTGTCCCCTGAACCGTGTGCCCACTGCCACTGACCCCAGGTCCCTGATCGTCCTGTGTTTGGGGGTTGCCTGGGGTCCCTGTAATGGTGGACACAATGCTGATTGACATGTCCTGGGGACAGTGGTATGGGCCCGCTGGGTTGGTTCTGTGCTGGTGTTTCCTGAAGGGAGAGGCTCTGTGGTGGTATGGGACTGTGTCTGGGCAACCGACTGTCCAGAGGTCCCTGATGGGCCAGGTTGGTCATCCATATCCAGGCGTGCAGGGCTGCTGTCATAACTGTGGGCCTGCTCGGGGGGACTGGATGTTGCTGCACCTCCTCTCTGGTGATGTTGTGTGGGGGTCCTGTGGGTATGTAAAAGCAGTGTTGTTGTTACTGTGTGTGACATCTTGTGCATGGGTATGTTTCCCTCTATGGTTGTTTTTACCAGGGCAGCTTTGGCTTGTGTGCGTTGTAATTTGGTTGGCTAAGTGATTGTCACTAGTGTGCATGCTTTGTTGATGGGTGTCCATGCAGGGCTATGAGTGGTGTCCATTCATTGATGGTGCATGCGGTGCTGGTTACTGGGATGGGTGAGTTGTGATGGTGGGGTATGTGTGAAGTGGTGGGGTGAGGGCACAGTGGGGATCTGTGATGGTATGCAGGTAGGGGTGTGAAAGTAGTAAAGATTTGACTTACCAGAGTCCAGTCCTCCTGCTACTCCTGCCAGACCCCCAGGATGCAGTGTTGCCAAGACTTCCTCCTCCCATGTTGTTAGTTGTGGGGGAGGAGGTGGGAATCCACCACCAGTCCTCTGTACAGCTATCTGGTGTCTTGCAACCACAGAACGCACCCTCCCCCGTAGGTCGTTACACCTCTTCCTGATGTCATCCCTTGTTTTGGGGTGCTGTCCCATGGCGATGACCCTGTCCACAACTCTCTGCCATAGCTCCATATTCTTAGCAATGGATGTGTGCTGCACCTGTGATACGAATATCAGTGGCTCTATCCGGATGATTTCCTCCACAATGACCCTTAGCTCCTCAGAGAATCTGGGGTGTCTTTGTGGTGCCATGGGTGCAGTGTGAGTGGTGTGTGTGAGGGTGTGTGGGGGGATGTCTCGGGGTGTGTGCTGTGAGGTGCGTGGATGGTGTATGGGTGATGGTGTTCTGTGGCTCTGGTTCTGTTGGTGCTCCTGGCGTGTCTCTCTCTCTCTCAGCTGTAAATTGTTTGTAGTGGTAAAGGGTTGTGGGTAATGTGGGGGTGTGTTTTATAGTGGTGTGAGTGTGTTGGTGTGGTGTGTGTATGTGTGACAGGTGTGTGTAGTTTGAATTGTCCAATGTGGTGTTGTTAGTGTGTGTGTATTTTGAGCACGGCGGTATGTACCACCAATGGTTTACCGCTGGCGGACTTGTGTGTGTGTCTGTATAGTGGCAGATTTCTATGTGTGGGTAATAATACGCATAGCGGTATACCGCCGCAGTCGCGGTATGTTGGCGGCAGTCAGCATGGCGGTAAGCGGCACTTACCGCCAATGTCATAATGAGGGCCTTAATTTACTTGTAAGTCCCTAGTAAAGTGGTACTGCCTGCATCCAGAGCCTGTAAATTAAAATCTAGTAGTCGGTCTACAGCACTTACTTTGTCACCCACTTAAGTGGCCTTTTAAACATGTCCCAGGTCTGCCATTGCAGCCTGTAAGTGCAGTTTTAAACTGTCATTTCAACCAGGTAAAGTAAACCTTTTTCCACACCTAATAGATACCTCACCTCTAAGGTAGGCCCTAAACAGCCCTTAGGATATGATAGATTGTATTTAAACAGTTTGACATGTAATTTTAGGTTTTAGATGTCCCAGAAATGAAAATCTCTAAAATACTTTTTCACTACTGTGAACCCTATGACTCCCATTGGACAGCATGGGATTGTTGTATAGAAATTTTAGCCATGTTTTAGACACGTTGGTTTTAAGCTAACTAGGCATGCCACTGTGCACTTTAACTATGTTACATTTTATTCAGCATTGCTTTATTTTTCTAGCAATAGCAATAGCAATATTTGCAGTGCTGTTTTATTTTCTTTATCTCATCGTACTTTCGCCTAGGAAAGCATTACGTTCTTTGTAGGACATTTATTTCACTCTGTGCTTTTGCCAAGGCTACAGTCAGATAGGGTTGCCGACAAATGTGGTATGCTGTGTCACCAACATTCACAGAAAACACACACTCATACGTGGGGACTTTTTCTTAGAATGTCATCAATGTTATTATGAAAACACCCCCTTGTCCCAGACAAGGTATAGGGAGATTCCAGCTAGATGACCACAACTGTATGCCGATTGCTTTGCTGCAGCTACTTGCCTAGATGGCCGGACCCCTGATCCACATGTGGACTGTCTCTCTCTAGATTACAGGCTTCTTCCTCCAGGTTTGAGGGATGGTGTACCCCGAGGGTGAAAACCCAAAGGGCAGATTAGGCTTATGACTCTGTGCTCAGATATAGTGTAGGTAGGAGATATATATGCATCACTCCTAGTGACAGTATGGCAGGATTATTCTAGTGTTTTACTCTGTTATTTACCTGATTGCTTCTATTGTTTTTCATCATCCTAGTTATTGAAATACATGCTTTTTTATCTAAGATGCAGTTACTTCAATAAATTGTTATTGGACTATATTCGGGCTCAATTTTCTTTGCCTGCATGAGACTTTTGATAACTGAGAGAAAGGGATGGGATCTGATCGACCACGTTTTCCCTGATGAGTCATCTTGTCATGCGCCCGATTGCCAAAATCATCTCAGCTCGAGATGAGGTGCTGCTAGTTAGCCGGAGATCCCCGATTCGGCCGACAGGCTTCATGTGGTGTGGGGTTCTACTTAGTAGCCACAATCCATGTGATCCTGTTTCCCAAATCCAGTAGCCTCATTGGCACAATGAGAACCTACGCAACAGGGTTATCTTGTTAGATCTAATAAATGATAGCTTTCAATTGGGCGTATGTAAGAATGTCAAGTTTGGTCTCTAAAGAATCATAATTTTAAACCCTCTTTAGAGTCAGATTTTAAGTCACAATTTTGAAAATGCCACTTTTGGAAAGTTTTAATTTTCATTTGGTGGCTGCAGCCTGCATACTGAGTCACATCACTAGGTGTAGCTGGCAGTAGTTCTTTGTGTATTCCATTCAGACAGTGAGACAAAGGGAGAATAGGTGCAGGTTGGGCCTACTCTTTCAGAATGACGGGGACGAGCTAGCACCTACTACACTTGCACATCACAAAGACTCTGCCTAAGCACACTCACAAAGGGTTTCACACCAGTCTACTGTGCACCCAGACAAGCTGGTGCCATGGCATGGAAGAAGGAAGCTCCAGACATCTCTGCAAGGGTAGTACTCTGGAAGCTTTTCGCACTTCAAAGCTAGCACTATGGATAAATAGTAGACTCTCAGACCAACTCTTCAGATCACTTCTGGACCTGTGGACTCTGCCAGGATGAAGGGCTGCCAAACTATAAAGTTTGCTTATCTGACCTGCTTGCTGACCAAGGACTGCTTTTCTGCTCTTGGCCTGCTGTTGCTACACCAGGACTCTTCTGTTGCTGTCAGCTGTCCTGCTGAATCCAGCTGCCTATGGACCCAGGACTCCAAGGAATACCCAAAGGTCAGTCGGCTGGCACAATGTTCATGCTACTACGACATAACAGGCTTGCTCAACATCAACAGTGCAGCGGAATGCAGCTTTTCAACATCTCAGATCAGGGGAAGACAGCTCTTTACTGACATTGGACCAGCACAAAGCAGCTTGTCTTCAATGCCGATGCATCTCAACTCAAGCCCTTGCAAGCCCCAGTGGCTTCTTTGACACCAACTCAGCCCGATGCCAGCACTGGCCTAGTGTGATGCATCTCATCCTCAGCACCGATGCACCACAGCAGAAGCCATTGCATGTGCCACCAGCCTCCTTGATGACTACTCATAACCTTGCACCGCAAGCTCCTGTAAATGGATCATTGACATGGCCACTGTGTAACACATCTTGATGCAGGATGTCCCATAGCAGATGTACAGCAACGGTCATCGACTTCACCACCACGCAAAGCATCTTGACACTGGACCCCTCATCGCAGCTCCTCTTTGGTCATTGCAAGGACTTCGCATCTTAACACCCAGGCCACAAGTACTTTCCAGCAGATTTAATTCAGTTCTGTTGAGGGCCCACGCTACATAGCAGTCGGCCTGAACTTGTGACTTGCTCTACTGTGAGCACATAATGACGATTAGCAGATTTTGCTTCTCTAATGCTTGCTTTCTTGAAAACCTTTAAAATTGCATATCTCTGATTCTGGATTTTTGTTGTTTTGGTGTCAAATTATTATGAATCAGAATATGTTTTGTACTTTATTGCTGTTCGTGTGTTGCATAAATACTTTACAAATTTCCTCTACAGTAAGCTGGCATGTTTTTGTGCCAAGCTACAAGAGGGTTAGCCACAGGTTAATTTGGGGTTTGCTTGTGTTTCACCCTGACAAGAATTGTAGGTGGTACTTGAGTACGGTTCCACACTTCTCAACCAGGAACTCAATTTCTTGCAAGTGTGGATGCTCAGAATGTGTCTACGTACATTTTTATAGTGCCACTGCATCATCTTCAGCACATACTAGGAAACACAGAGAAGTGGTTGCCTCTTCAAGTTTTCAGGCTGTGCTGTCTACTTCTAACACTCTAACCCATATATCTTCCAAGTCATTGTATGCACTAAAGGTAGTTCAGTTTTACCAAATCCAGTTCAAGGACCTCTTTCCATGGCACATCGGCACTAAACATATTAATTACATAGTCCTTGATCATTCAGTATGAATGGATGCAACTCCTATAGCATGATTTCAAACCATCACAATGTAATCCTAAGAACAGGAGTGTTGGGTGAAGTATTTTAATGAAGGACATTGATTCTGAAGCATCCATATTTACAGTTATATTTGTCAGAATCCTGATATCTGAGCTTTCAGAAAGCAAAGCTTTGGTTTTCTACTTGAAAGCAAACGTTCCCTTTAGTGTTGTTTTATTGGATATAATCAGTTCTAACTGAAACCTGGAAACCATATGCAGTGTTTCTCTTGATGGAGAATTTGTTGCAGTTTTTTGGAGGCAATTAATCTAGCCACGTGGAGTCAATATGATGATATGCTACTTGATGTGAAGTGAATTGGATTGATATTTTGAGAAGCTGTCTGACTAATATATTCTGAATTGTTGTAATTTCTAGAATATGTGCTGCTTTGATTTTAATTTATTAAAAGTACTTTCAGCTGCATTGCCTTCTGCACAAGAAAGTTGAACAATAATACATGTCTAAAAACAGAAATGAAGGGAAAAGGTAGAAAGAAGAGGAAGGATAGGACCAATGGAGCATAGAAGACAAAACAGTATTAATGTTGAATCTTCTTCTGGTTCTTATATGTATAGAGATAATGGAAAGAAAAGAGGAAACAAGAAAAGGGGGGTAAAACAATGAATCAGAAAATATTTGTTTCAAGATGTCTTCATGTTTTTAGGATTTATGCTGATGGTACAAAGTTGTTTTCTGATGTTTGTGCTTTTCTTTAGCTCTTGATCTCTTCTGTCCCAGAGTTTGACCAAGTACTGGTCCAGGAGTCTCATCATTGTCTCAAATAGATTACTTAGTAGGTAAAATAGGATCTGCTTGTCAGTCTCTAAAAGTTCATGGGTTGGAATGTACTTGATCTTATTTCCTTTGATTGATTTGTATTGAGAGCAGTTCAGGAGAAAGTGGGACATAACTAATGGCCAGATACAAGAAAACTTGTCAATGGCTGCAAGCTTCCTTTACTTGAGCACATGCTTTAGTGGAGAGCACCACTTCTTGACATACCAAATCATCTCCTCTCCCTGAAGTTGGTCAGACTCTTCAGGCACGGTTTGAGCATTTGCATTTGTGGCTTACTAAAAGGTTGTAGATGTGAATGAGGTTTTTGTAACTCAAGTTCTAGTGAAGAAGGTGGTCCAGAGGCTGGTAATTCCACCAAAATGCATGTTGACACATTTTGTAGGGGCTACTGGCCTCTGATTGCAGTATAACTGGATGATAAAACAACAGACTGTTCACTGTCTGTAATCTAATGGCAGGAATTTGTTTTCCTGGTGAAAGTCCATACCATCAATCTTTTTTCTGGGGTCGCTCCCTTTCCGGTACATTGGAAGCACTGTGGTACAAATGTAACTTTAAGTAAATGATAATAATTTCACTCCCATACATAGCAGCACTCATAGTTTTCGAAAATGATGGGTTTGAGAACAGTGTCGAGCTTGAAAGTAGACCCAGCAGTCAATCCACCCACAGAATCACTGACACATTGTCGAAGTGAACAATAGTGTTTTACATAAATATTGTGTCAAAAAAATCTTTACCAAAATATTGTGCCCCTATATTTATAATGGTAAGTACATAAATATTGAAAATAAAATATTGACACACTAATATCATCCAAAGCATACAAAATATTGAGTTGGTCTCAAGTAACTATATCTCGTTCCCTAAGGTAACTTTAATTCACGCTCTCTCCATGCACTGCTAACTATCCCAAATCACTCCAAAATATTGAAGAAAAAACTGCATGGCAAAGGCGCGAGTTATGGTTACCTTAGGGCATGAGTCATAGTTACTTGAGAGAACTCTAACTATAACTGGTGAATTTGGATGGTTTGGTACTTTTAAAATATGAAAATATGAACTTAACTATCCCTGTAATCTTCGTTTTTTTCATTTACTGAAATCCCATCCACCATATTCCTGTCCAAATAAGATATCATGGGATCGTAACATGGCAGACAGTATATCCATCACGTTTGTGATAGAGTATTTCCCTCCACCAACATCTAAATCAGGCCCTAAGTGAATTACCAAATAAAATATAATTTAAACAAGTATTGTAGAAACTAAACATTAAACAAATAATAATTGCTGGACCTGGCCCTTTCTGCAAGGTCAGTGGCAGACGTTTTGCATTTTCCTTCCACATTTTGCTGAATTCGTCTTTGTTGGTTTCAGATCTCTTGGTACTTTACCACCACTAACCAGTGCTAAAGTACTTGTGCTCGCTGCTGAAAACATGGTAACATTAGCTAATTGACAATTGTCATATTTAATTTACTTATGAGCCCCCAGTAAAGTGCACTACATGTGACCAGGGCCTATAAATGCTACTGGTGGACCTGCAGCACTGATTGTGCCACCCACTTGAGCAGCCCCTTTCAACATGACTCAGGCCTGCTATTGCAGAGCCTGTATGTGCATTTTTAAACTGCAATGCCGACCTGACAAGTTAACCCTCTTGCCGGGCCCAATCATTCCATTTTAATTCATATATACGTCACCCTTAAGGTAGGCCCTGGACAGCCCCAAGGACAGGGTGTAGTGTACTTAAAAAGATGTACTTTTTAGTTTTACATGTTCAGGTAGTGAAAAACACTTAAAATAATTTTTAATACTTCTAGGCCTAGGTCGTCCACAGGTTAATATTGGGATTACGTTGTTACATTTTATAAGTATAATTTCCACTTAGGAAGAGATGGGACCACCACGTTTGGTGTCTGATAGTGGAGTTGGATTTTGAACTGCAATTCTGAAAACGCCACTTTTAGAAAGTTGGTAGTTTCATGCTTTAACCATTCTGTGCCTACTGGCTATCTCGGAATATACTGAATTGGGTGACAGCTGGTCTTTGTGCATTTCCTCCAGACAGACATACACGAAGAGAGCTTAGGTGTGTCAGACAGGTCATCAACATCCTGATGGGCCATCCTGGGCAGGATGGGAGGGAGGAGCTGACACTTACCCCTGAATAGGCCGTGCCTGTCCCCACACAAGGGGCTGCAAATCCCCCTGTACAGAACCTGGACCCGGGGCAGGAAGGACAGGGACCCTGTGCACTTCAAAGGCCACTCTTTCAAGTCTCCCCCACTACAAATGCACAACTGGGGATAAGTGCTAGACCTCAGACACCATCACTTCAATACATTTCTGGACCTAAGGACATTCTTCCAGGAAGAAGACTAATGTGCTGCTGAGGGGACTGTTACTCTGCTGGACTTTGCTGGACTCCTGCTCTGCTGTTCCTGCCCTGCTGCCTACTGCCCTCCTTGCCTGGGAGTGACAAAGACTTGGCCTGCATCTCCACATCCCCAAAACCAAAGTGACTCCAAGGACTTGGTGGCTTGCCTCCTATTCTGAAATCTCAAGGACATTCTGCAACAGCACACGGACTTTGCTTGCAGCAAGTCTTGCCGTGCCAAGTGGTGCCAATGCAGTCCTGGGCCCTTGGAAGTGGGAATAAAGTGCTGCAACAGAGGGAACCTGAGCATTGATGCCATTGCAGTGATTGGATCCAACACATCTCCTTCTGCACTGATGCATTGCCTGCTTGAAGGACATTGCAATGCCGCCTGCTCAGCTCAACAATGACGCATCATCTAGATCAGAGGTCAACACCAGCGACACATCTCAATTTGCATGGCTCGGAACCAGCTCATCACCTACATCCAGCTGGATTGCCACTGATGCATTGCCTCCTCTACTCAACGCATCGGGTTCCATCGATAGCGCAAAAAGTTATTTTTTCAGTGGGATAAGGTTGGTCCCTGTGCCCAACCCATGCTCCATCATTGTCGGCGTGAACTTTTCAATTTCCTGGTCAAGCGCACCCAGATTTCCCTGCTTGGAGCTTTATGTTTTTAATTATTATATTTGAAGTTATTCATTAAAAACTCATATCTGGACTTCTACTTTTTAGGAGTTTGTCATTTCAGTCTTGTTTTGTTCATTAAACTAAGCTCTATTTTTCTTACCTGTTGTGGATTAATTTTGTGTGGTGTTTTCACTGTTTTGCTGCTCTAAGTGTTGCACTAAATACTTTACACATTGTCTCCTAAGCTAAGCTTGCCTACTCTATGCCAAGCTACCAGAGGGTGAGCAAAGGTCAATTTATGGTGTGTAACTGACTTATCCTGACTAGGATTGTGGTCCCTACTTGGACACGGTGTGTACTTCTGCCAACTAGAGACCCAATTTCTAACAAAAATAAAAATATGTTCAACCAATATTCTGAAAAGTATAAGAGTCTGGGAATATTTGATATACTATTCCCACTCCAGTTTATGCAACAGTAGTGAAAGTGAAGGACTTTGAAGAGGGTAACATTTACTATCCTGACTTCAGAAAGCACAACAGTAGGGAAAGTTTTGGACTTCGGATGGGTTAGATTTACTATTCCCAGTACAAACAGCGCAAAAGGAATTTAGAGGGGTTGCATTTGCTAGTCCCTCTCCAGTCTAAGCAACAGTAGTGAAAGCATTCGATTTTGGAGGGGTTACATTTACTATTTCAACTCCGGTTAGTGCTACAGTAGGGAAAGTGGTAGACTTCGGAAGAGTTAAATTTACTATTCCCACTCCAAACAGCACAGTAATAGAGAAAGTGTTGGATTTGAGAGAGGTTAGATTTACTATCCCCAATCCAGTCTGAGGAGCAGTAGGGAAAGCATTGGACTTTGAAAAGGTAAGATTGACTATTTCCACACCAGTCTGTGCAACAGTAGGGAAAGCATTGGACTTCAGAGTTGTAAGATGTACTAATCTATGCAACAGTGGGGAAACTGTTGGACTTTGAAGGGGTTACAGTTACTATTCACACTCCAATTTTTTAAGCATCAGTATGGAAAGCAATAGATTTTGAAGAGCTTAGATTTACCATTACCACTTCAATCAGCGCGACAATAGGGAAAGTATTGGACTTCAGAGGAGTTATATTTATTATTCCCACTCCAAAAAGCACAACAGTAGCAAAACTGGTTGACTTCAGATGGATAGGATTTACTAATCCCACTTCAGTC
The DNA here is from genome assembly GCF_031143425.1 of Pleurodeles waltl. Taxonomy (NCBI): domain Eukaryota; kingdom Metazoa; phylum Chordata; class Amphibia; order Caudata; family Salamandridae; genus Pleurodeles; species Pleurodeles waltl. Next base: position 399,767,260 of record NC_090451.1, on the reverse strand, counting down.
AGTGCAACAGTAGGAAAAGCTTTGGACTTAGAAGTTAGGAGATTTGCTGTTCTACTCCAGTCACGCACATATATATATATATATATATATATATATATATATATATATATATATATTATTTTTTCACTGAAAAAACAAGGATTACAACAATGTTACAATTAGGAAATATAATTTAAAAGAAGTTATAGTTAGGCTTACATTTTAAATGTACTAAACCAGAGAAATTCAGCAGTTATAGTTAAAGTAATTTCAAAGAACTTTAACTTGTGCCCTATGGTAACTATAACTGGTGCTCCTCCATCAATAATTTTGTTGCAAATGTTGCAGTGATAATTTCAATTATGCCATTGAAGATGTCATGACTGCTGTAAAAAAAAGGGGTAATCATCAGTGCATGGTGAGGGGGTCCCCCTATAACCACCAAACCCCGTTCCACGCACAGCCACACCTTCAGGTGTGCATAGGAGAGGTTAGTCACAGGGCCTAGCCTGTGGCCAGGCCCTGCAGCTGACCTCTGTCAGCATCCAAATCCAATGCCATACGCGGCCTTCGTCCATGCACGGTGGGCATTGGATGCAGAGCCTGGCCAGAGGACAGGCCATGCAGCCAAAACCCATTAAACAGCCAACCCTACGCCACGCACACCCGTCACAAAGAAAAGAAAAGGGGCAGGGTGGAATAGCCTGACCCCCTAACCTTGGTGCCGGGATCCTCCTGGGTCCCCGCCAGGGTAAAAAGCATTTTCCTTAATAACTTTGCAGCAAAATTGCTGCAGTTTTGTGAATATGCTGCTATTAAAAAAAATAACTAGTGTAGTCGCCCGTGCTTGTATACAGAAAAGCTCCCAGGTAGGTCAGGTCCTAGGACATTAGTTTAATACAAAAAAACTGAAGGAGGGGGCACATGGGGCTCACCTCCAAGGTCTCTTTGAGGCTCGGTGATCACCACTTTCCCAGGGCTATAATAAAAATTGTAAAGGTGGCCAAATTTGGTGCAATTCCGTACAGTGGTTCTGGTTGTAGTCATATCCAAAATCCCTATGAGAAATTGCATCTTGGAAAAATGTATTGGGACCCCCTTTATCTCAGTTCCCATGTGACGAATCACACTGACACTTTCAAGACAGCAACTGAACTGAGTGGCAACCTTGTTTTGAAATTTTCGTCAGGATTAGTCAAACGTTCCTAAAGGTTTTGGCAAAACCAAAATTACTCTAATCCACTTCTCCCGCTTGCTACACAAAAGGATTGATAGAGACATAATCATACTTCTTGCTTTTTATTTCATTTAATTAAATTGCCATATTCCACCATAATGCATTTCCCCTATCACATGCTGCCCTGATCACATAACAAAAACAATGACATTTTCCTTACATGAATAACAATTAAATCATCATGGATATCAAAAATATACTACCATTACACTATCATAAATATTGAAAACATATATCATGGTGCCCGTATGCTTAGCAGTTCATTGTCATATTTTGTACAATAATTCAGTGTGTAACCATGCTTTACATTTGCATGATCTGTGGAGGTATTTTCATTCAAATGCAGTCGATGTTTGAATACCATCTCTTCAGACATCTTAACTTGATTAGAATTAGCACCATACCACTCACAATCACCCAAAAGCTTGATTGCCTCACAATTGTGCCCAAGTGGGTAATATTCTATATAATGCATGACATAATAATAATAATATTTTCTGAATTGTACATGGCACCATATTAAATATGGCAAAGCTAAAATAGTAGTTTGCATATACACATGTAAGGACTAGGAGGAGGATTGGCAGTTACACATTACAACACAAAATCCAACTGAATAGGAGTCAAAGAATGAGGCTGTGGGTTATCTTTCAAGCTGGAGCTCAACACATTAATTAACTTACAGACAAGGCTACAATTCTTCATCAACATTTAGAACGGTTGGTGTTTTACAATCAAGGTTCAATATATTTAATTTTGAGTTTCCTAAGTGTTTTCTTGGTCACCCCCTCTCTTTCTGTATGGTATTGCACTGATGACAAAATAGCTGAATTGCAGTATGTTTTAGTTGTGTATCTCAGTAAAATGCCTGGTTACAGAATATGTGTGGTCTATGATGCTTATCGCTCTCATGTGTTGCAAGATGCATTTGAGTACTTGGAGCGTGGTACTGCCAACGTATCTTAGATTACAAATGCAGCTTAAAACACACATAGCACATTCAGCTTTGCAGTTGTATCCACCCTTGATCTGAGAAGACCTTTCATGAAATGGGGTCAAGTATTTTGTGGTATTTTCCCCAGTTTGGAATGCCCTACATTTAGAGCATCAGCGGAACCCTTTATTAGGACTTGGCCGGCTCTTTTGGCTTATCATTCCTGGACTACTTCTAACCAGAGCATCTTGCCTTGAATATGCTCTGTGATGCGCAATAAAAGGGTTTCTTGACACTTTTGGACTTAGTACTTGGTTTGATTTAATGGTGTGCCATTGTTTCCCGATTAGGGATCTCAATGCTTTGTCCTGGTTACTATACATGGTAATTAATCTACTCCCACCAAATAATGCATTCTATTATTTTTGTGGTTGACTATGCCTTGTGTGTGTGCTATTAGCTCGCTATTGGGTCTTCTTACGCTGAATCAAGCTATCATATACTTCTGGCATATTAATGCATCTGCATGTCTACTACAGTTTCTCTTTGCACTGATCATCTCGCCATGGGCTATACTGGCCTTCAAATGTTGGGAATGAAAGCTTGAAGCATGCAGTATCGTATTGCCAGCGGTCTACTTTCTAAATAGTTTGGATTCTATCTTGTTATCTCTAATGAAAACTTCCAAATATAGAATGTTACTGTGGTTTTACAGATTTAGCTTGTAAAGCGCAAATTGAAGTTGTTATCATTGATTTCATTCACAAATCTAGCAGTATTCTCACTAAAAGCTCCCCACATAGCAAATACACCATCAGAAAACCTTACCCACATTACAACATATTCATCCCTAACAATCGTACGGTCATTGCAGACCACCTGCTCCTCCCACCAGCCCATAGGCAAATGTTAGACTTGGCATCGTTGGTTTGGTCTTCCCAAACATTTTGCCTCTGTTTCCCAGGTTGTTGATGTGTGCTGGACTCTGTTTTTGCTGTTTTTGTTACTCTGGGCACTTTACCACTGCTATCCAGTGCTAAAGTGCAAGTGCTCCTACGTAAAATGTGTGTGTAATTGGATTTCTATGATTGGCATATTTGATTTACTGGTAAGTCCCTAGTACAGTGCACCAACTGTGACCAGGACCTGTAAATCAAATGCTACTAATGGGCCTGCAGCACTGGTTGTGCCACTCACATTAGTAGCCCGGTAAACATGACTCAGACCTGCCACTGCACTGTCTGTGTGTGCAGATGTAAACTGCAAATTTGACTTGGCAAGTGTACCCACTTGCCAGGCCTAAACCTTCCTTTTCTTACATGTAAGACACCCCTCAGGCAGGGCCTAGGGAACCCCATGGGCAAGGTTCAGTGTATGTTTAAGGTAGGAAATATACTAATGTGTTTTCTATGTCCTGACAGTGAAATACTGCCAAATGCGTTTTTTAATGTTGCAAGGCCTATTTCTCTCAAAGGTTAACATGGGGGCTATCTTTAAATATGATTAAAGTGTAGATTCCCTTTGGGAGCAGATGGACATGTGGAGTTTGGGGTCTCTGAGCCCACCATTTAAAAATACATCTTTTAGTAAAGTTGATTTTGAGATTGTGTTTTTGAAAATGCAACTTTTAGAAAGTGGGCATTTTCTTGCTTAAGCCATTCTGTGACTCTGCTTGTTTGTGGATTCCCTGTCTGGGCTGTTTACACCTCTCTCTAGACAGTGACACAAAGGGAGCTGGTGAGTCTGCATTTCCTTAAGTGCCTTCTGTGCTTGGAGGGAGGAGTGGTCACTTACACCTGAAAGTGCTGTGCCTGCCCTCACACAATGCAGTTTCCAACCCACTGGTATGTATCTGGGGCCTGGCCTTGGCAAGGCAGGATCTCACAAACAAGAGAGACTTTCTTTTGAAGTAGGCCTACTTCAAAGGACAAAATGGGTATAAGAAGAGCACCCAAACCCCTGAAAAATTAGATCACTTCTGAAAATCAAGAGGAGCCTCTGCTTGGAGAAGAGCTGAAGAGCTGAGGAGAAGTGCTTCCCTGCCTGTGACTGTGCTTTGTGGATCTATCCTGCAGTTGCTGCTTCTGCCTATGCAAGGGGGCAAAGACTGGACTTTGTTGTGCATTCCTGCTTGTGAGGAAATCTCAAAGGCTTGTCCTGAGCTTGCTTCCTGTTGTTGAAGTCTCAGGGCCATCAAAGACCTCCCCTGCCAGCCCCTGGACTCTCTGCTGAGACTCTGGCCGTGCCAAGTGGTGCCCTATCCATTTCCTGGGGCCTTGAATGGTGAAGCTGGCAGACCAAGACTGAAAATCCATGCACAGTCTGCTGTGCTTGTCTAGATTGACGCATCGCTCTCCTGCAGAGAAGAAGAATGACTCTCGCCAACCCGACCAGAGGAGGAATGACGCACGGTGTCGCTTGCGAGTGAGAAATTGACGCATCGCTGGCCTTTTACGACGCACACTCACCCGTGCTGTGTTATTTTGATGCAACCCAGGTACCTTTTCACGCTAACAGCGTTAGCACTGTTTTCTAAGGACTTAAGTTTCTTTTTCCTTTTTAAATCATAACTTGTCTTGTGTGTGGTGGATTTTTGACATTTTGGTCTTGTTTTGTTTATATAAATATTACCTATTTTTCTAAATCTCGTGTCATTTTGTAGTGTTTTCACTGAGTTACTGTGTGTGTTTGTACAAATACTTTACACCTAGACTTTGAAGTTGAGCCTGCCTGCTTGTGCCAAGCTACAAAGGGGGTGAGTAGGGGTAAACTGAGGGTGATTCTCCTTTACCCTGACTAGAGTGAGGGTCCTTGCTTGGACAGGGGGTATCCTGACTGCCAACCAAATACCTCTTTTCTAACAGAAAACATGAATAGCTGTGGGCAAAACAGATGCCCATTAATGTGCCGCGCAATTGATAAAACTACTAATTTTTTAACATGAAATAGTTGCTGTCTAAGCCCTATTTGATGATGGTTAATAACATCTGTTCAAATAAATCCCTACTGCATGTAGGCCATCTTGATGGCAAATGCAAGTGTACAATGTACATACATGAAGCAACATAAGAAGATAGTAATCGTCCTAGAGGATGCCATAAATCAATCCTGAAAAGCAATCGGTGTCCTTTAAGTAAGGCAGCACATTTTGTTCCTATTCTCGCAGAAAATAATCAATATATTTAGATGTGTTTTCAAGGAGGGTATCTTGAGCTGATACTATTGGCCTCCCTGGTGGCATCAAAGAGTTTTTATGGACCTTGGGAATCAAGTACATATTTGGAATTCCAGTGTGATCATTCCATAAAAAAATATTTTCATCTTAGCTTCATAGCAGATTGTTATACAATTCAATCAAATTAGACTTATACTTTGTCTTTCCTTACACTGTAACATTTTGATTGTATCTGGCATAGCATGCAGCATTATTGAGCTGTTCATAAGGTTCTTTCCTATACATATCAACTGGCCAAAGAAAAATGTTATCTCCTTTATTGTAGGTCGTGATGACCACTTTATTGTGAGCCTGCAATTTGTTGATCAGAGTTCGATACCTCTTCTGGTGCATTTTCTTTCTAGGCCCACTTTCATTTGCAGCCATGTAAAATTGTTTCACCTCATTGATTAACATTTCCACAGCATCACGTAGGGTCACTGGTAAAAATGTTGATGCAGATTTAAATGGCATCTTAGCTTCTCCCTACACTCCAGGCTGGCGGGAATCAATTACATTTTGTTTGGTCATAGGTGCAATAATTCCCAAACATTTGTTCTTCAGTTCATTTAATACTTTCTTAAGAGCCAAATTGGATACTTTTAGATGTTGCTGATCTTGATTTTCCATTGCTGCTAGATTCACTGGCTAGTTGCTCTTTAGTGAGTTTCAAATTATGGATGAACTTAAAAATGGCGATCCCAGCCTGACCACAGTTAAAATAACTTTCAGGACAATAAGATAGACCCAAAGGCAAAATTTGCTTTTCCGCTTCACTAGGAACAATTTGTGATAAACTGATAATGGATTGAGTATTGACTTTATTGTTTACTTCTTACTCTAGGATTGCTTTGGATTTAACTTTATTTTAAGAATTCACCAGTTGCGCTCTTTGCATCTCCTCCCTTTCTGCTTTTGCATCTTTAAACTGGGGCCTTAAGTTTTGGCGAATGTCTATCCATAAAAAATGTAACTCCTCATTAATAGATGTATAATCAGACATACCCCCAACCGCTCTCATACCATTGACCCCTTTGTTGGTATTAGTGTTGATTTCTGAACTTAATTCAGTTTCAGTGTCCACAAATTTTGTTCCTGCAGTGATGTATTACCTTCCATTATTCTCTGATGTTTGTTGTTGTCATCTCACCCAGCAAATGTGAAAATCTGTCCTTTCTCATAACCTTGCTTGTCCCTTATGAACTTCTGTGTTTTTTTTGTAATTTAATGATTTCTTCATGTTTGTTACGATGAACATTGGTGTCTTTTCAATATTGTTTGATTAGTTTCTGCTGCAGGTCCTTGTCAAGCTCACTATTGAGTGAGTATTTGTTGTTGCTATTTCAGAATATTTAACAAGGATGCAGATTAAACGACTAGATGCTTCAATGTTGCTACCCGCCCATTCTTTCAACATTTATGGATTGGGATTCTCAAACCTGAGGCAATTAAGATCCTGAGCCTTCTTGGGATTTCCCTAGTTCTAATTACTTCTGTGATAACTTGTGCTCCCACCATTTTGTACTTCTGCGATGATTTGTGTTCCCACCATTTTATTTTTATATATATATTTATATATATGTATATATATATCAGCCTTGATCACGCATGGGAATCAGTAATACCTCACCAATTATATACATACATCGAGTACTTGCTTGACAAAAAACGGTGAACTTAAACCGTAAGCGGTAAACTTAAACATGAACAGAGGACTGGCATCTCCATGTAGGACAATCACAAAAGTAGAGGTGTTGGCCATATTGTACTGCCTATAAAGCCAAAGAATAATTCTAAATTATACAGCTTGCTACACTGCCACATATGTCAAATTAGGTAAACAGTATAACGTTCAAATAACATTAGAAATAAAGCAAAACAAAACAAACATCAGTGCTTAACTGTAGTATATGCCTACTAAAGTGGGCAACAATAACCTAGTATATGCCGATGTGATTGCCTGTCATGATCCCACATGGGGCGGTCCTCTTATGGGGTAGAAACACAATCTTATGAGCATTAACATGCACAAGTACTTCAAATATCATGTCACAGGAAGCTGAGAGTACTTTACACAAATACAATTTGTTGCAGTTATATTGTCCCGGAGTTGTACTATGGTTCCATGCTAGGTGGCTCAAATACAAAAATAGGCGACCGATCACCATACCACACAGAAACTTGAGAAGCCCCATACATGGTACAGCCAAAGTGTGCAAACGAAATATAGTAAAGTATACAAATATACTGAGATACAGATAATAAAAATGAAATTAAAAATAAATGTAAAGAGGAGAGTTATTAAAATTCATGCCCTTGGAATTATAATCATATCAACATAAGGAAATGTGCTGTCACTGCATGGAAAATGTTTAATCCTTCAGTCAGTAATACAGTATGCAACATACGAGATACAGCCCCAGTGGACCAGGCTGTGTTGAGTTCCCCACCCTGTAAAAGCCTCCAAATGGGCAAGCCGACCTGCAAAAACATTCAAGGTAAAACACAAGCAAGCTCTGAAACAACTTAAAAATGCAAGTGAAAAACTATATCACCTAGTGCATCCAAGGTGACCTGGAAGAAAAGGGTAGGGCTCCCCGGCCAGGGCCTCCTCTCAAAACCTAGCACACCAGGTGAGAGGCCCTTCCTCTCCTACATAGAAAGTAAAACAGAAAAACAGATAAACAGGTATCACAGAGGATTGCAATACCTTAATGGAAACACAATAAAACCAGACTGGATTAGATCACTACTGTAGTTCTAATTATATCAATGTCATTCCAAATGGACATTTAGCTCTTCATCCGAATTCAAACCATGGGAAGTTTTTGTATTGAGCTCTATGATAAGTTTAAGTTTACGTTTCCTTAATGTAGCTGTCCTGTCACCATCCCAGGGGGCTATCTTGACATGTTCAATACCAAAATATGTCAGATGCTTCCTGTCACTGTACTGGTGTGTTTCAAGGTGGCATGATACTGGGTAAGGCTTATCATGGTTGGTAATGGCCCTGGTGTGCTCCAAGATTCTTTTGCACAGTGGGTGTATGGTGCTAGCCACATACCTGAAACCATAGGGGCACTGCAGCATGTATACGACAAAGGTCGAGCTGCAGGTGATGAACTGTGTTATGTGTCTTCATCTGGTAGTGCGAATAATAGCAAAGTCTGTGCAGTTAGTTGAATGGTTGCAAGCCTTGCATTTCCCACAAGTATAAAACCTTGTGAGTGGGTGTCCCAATGTGCCTTGTGTCTCTTCTGTAACACCAACCTGCGCCTTAACCAGTATGTCTCTGAGTGACCTGTTGATGTTGGGTGTATTACTAATGGTCACCCCAATAATCGGGTCACATTTGAGGAGATCCTAGTTTTTGGCCAAAGTACCTCATACAGTTCCTGATTCACTGATAAAGGGGGTTATTATTCTGGTTTGGTTCTCCTCATTATTACCATTGGTCTTTTTGTTCATCCCAAACAAATAATTTCTAGAGCTTATGCTGACTTTTTTAATAGCATTATCTATGACCCCCTTCAGGTAACCCCACTGAGTGGAATGTTGCACCATGTTCTTTTGCTCAATCAAAAATGTGCCATCATCACAGCAGGTTATTTTGACCTGCATTAGTTCCCCACATAGTATGCTCCACTTCAGCTGACTCTGGGTGGCTGCTTAATGCAATAAGCAAAGTGTTACCTGCAGTTGGTTTCCTGTGTAATTTAGAGGTGAGCGTATTTTGTATTATGTCGACCTCTACAGCAAGAAAAATGATGTGCTTCCTGCTCATGTTCAAAGAAAATTGTAAGTTCATGTCATTGTCATTGAGGCAGTCCACAAACTTGGTTGCATTGTGTTCACTGCCTTGGCAGATCTCACAGAGATAATCTATGAACCTGACCCAAAGTATGATCTTTTCCATATCCTCGGTGAATTGAGGTGTGGTGGACACCTGCTCCCCCAAGCAGCCAATGGGTAAACTTGCGTAGCTGCGATCGAAGCAGGTGTCCATCACAGCCCACTGCAGCTGTCTATACAGAGTTTTGTTGAAAGTAAAGATGTAGTTGGTATGGCAGAACTTCATCATGTTCAAGAGCATCTGTATATGTGTGTATTAATAGACAGGTCTGGCCCTAAGGAAGTGTTCACGTGCTTTTAAGCCACCTTAATCTTGAATGTTCATATAGAGTGCCTTGACATCAAGGGTCATCAGAAGAAAATCAGGTTCCCATATGATACCTTGGGAGATATCGAGAAGATGTCATAGAAGAGAGCAAAGTTAGGCAGTCATTTGGTCCTTCGTGGGGCTGCCAATCAGATAAGATGATGGAGATCTCATCTCTGCTGGTCTAGTACTGAGGGTTCTCTGCCACTCAGGTGGGGAATTTTCATCAACATTTCTACCTTTGACATGGTAAGAGCACTTTTTGCCAAATTCTGATGTTTTCTATGTTGTCACGTCATGAGGGACCAGTTGGTGTTTATTTGTCCTGCACAAACAAACTCCCAAAGCTTTTTATTCTGTAGAACAGCACAAAAGAAATGTTTCTAAGCATCCGCTCCACCTTTTAAGGCGCTCTCAAAGTCAAATAAAAAAAGGGCAGTACTTGTGATACATTTTTTCCTGTGACTTACATATGAGTAGGTTTTCTAAGGGAGGATTCAGCTTAGGCTCTATCATAGTTCCCCCACATGTAAATATGCCAAGACAGCTATCACAGGAGCAGACAAGAATCCTGATTATTTGTACAAGGTTTCTCATCCCACCCACTCTGAATGCACCACTTAAAATTTACCCGAGAAGTCTCGTTTTATGAAATCATTAAATACTGTCACGTTCCATCATATTTTATGGAGCCTTCTTAGAACCTCTCACCACATCTGGTCAATCCTTAAATGGACTTCCACTAGAGAAGAAAGCAGACATTTCTAGAGTTCTTTCAGACTCCAAATCGGTATGTATCACTTCTAAGACGGCAACTGGAGTGGGAATAATAGAAGAAAGTGCACTGTCTCAAATTATGTGTTAGTTTAGGAGGATAATTCTTTTGGAGACATTTTTCAAAATAATCAACTGTTTTTAAGTGGAAGTAAGTAAATAAGAAGACAAAATAAATGTATATCATCAGAAGGTAGATATGCGTAAAAAATATGTTTTAATCAAGAATAAATGGATCTCTTTAGTACTTTTGATGTAAAACCATGTTTTCTTTCTATAATGAAATGAGAACGTGCCATAATCTGGTAATGAAGGGGTAAATTCAATCCAACCTCCAGGTACAACGGAACAATGTGTCTATTTACAGTATACGATTTGAAATATCAGACTGCAGTCTTCAGATGACATGTTTTTGTTTTGTACCTTGCAAATTAGCTGGTTACAATACAATATTATAAAATACTGAGCTTTGGGGTATGATAATGTTCTTTCTGCCTCCCACGGCACGCAAAAATGCTGTGCGCTGCACTTGCTATTCTTTAATATTACTTATTACCTTAAGGGATTCTCGGAAACATTAATTATTGCACAATAGATTTAGACATTCTTTCACCAGGGCAGACATTTAAACATACAATAACGCCTATTAAAAAGGATGGCCATGAACGTGAACATGAAAAAACCTGTAATGGTATTGCAGAACGCTTTTCAACCTGCTGATTAAGTAATATAGAGCACAAGGATTAGAGATGAATTGCACAAAATCTGCCTGATTATAGTCAATCTTTTTTCTGGAACTTTTTTCTCCAAGCGTGATCATTTATGACAAACCATACGAAGAAACTCTGCTTCCTGATAGGGTGGCTTTGCAGTATGAAAAATCAATTATTGATTGTCTGTCCTGGGAACATTGGGGAGATTCAAATCTGCATCCAAAGAGGAATGCAAAATGCTGTTCAGTCTGCACAAGTATTGCTTTGGTTGGGACAAATGACAGTGTAAAATTTACTCGCAGCAGTGCAATAATTAAAAATATATTTAGTGCATGATTTCAATGTTGTATTATGATAAATTGGGTCAGTCTCCGAAGGCTAACAGGGAGTATGTCCAGTGCAACATAAGTCATCCCGATATTTAGACTGTATTTACCTCCATCCAGTCCATTTCAAGAATTTTTTTATTTATGATATTTCAAGTCATTGAGTCCCAATAAAGACCCTCCACAATTTGGATTCCCATTTCTTTATGATATTATTAGAATCATTTACTTTCTGATTAGGAAAATCAGATCCGTAGAAAGAAGAACACCCAACAAGTATTTTGAGAACTACTCTTCACTTCCTAAGCGCTCCCTTATTTCTTCCTCAATCACAGTTCGTTGCAAATTGATCTTGAACTTGCATTCAGTCTGCACTACCCAAGCATTGATGATACTGGTCACTATCGGTTGATTATTAGGTTGGTGAATTATTTCACTTCATCAGAACGAAACTGACTTAAACAAACTACTGAGTGTTTGAATGTATGCACTGAACATTATTACACACAATGAGATGGTAACAGTTGATTGATAAGATCTCAAACAACCCTGATCTTACATGACACAAAATGGTTAGGGATAAATAGCTGGAAAATATTGTTTGGAAAGTAGATTTGAACTGTATTTAGTGTGGATGAATGTCTTATTCTGGTTGGTTCTAGGTGTATCTGTGGATGAATACCTACTCCGGATAAAGTGCATGTGAATGCACAAAATGCATTGAGAAATATCAGTTTTACAGGGAACTTGGCTTTCAACACATTGGCTTATGTTTACCATAAATAAATAAATAAGTGGAGCTTTTCAACTCAAGTGGAGATGCAATGTCTTTGAATCGCAACTAGTACTTAAAATAAACAACCGAGACGTCTCTGAACTATAGAATACTTTGGGCCTGGACACAGGAGTGCACAGTAAAATCTGGACAACCAACGAGAAAACTCTACATCATTATAAAAACATTCTGTAACATTTTCAATTTCACCAAGAGATCCAATTGTAATACCTGGAAAGGTTCTGTAGTCCATCGCATCACCCAGTAATTTTTAGGAGAGACAGTGGCACTTTTTCTGTAGGAGAATGGTCACAAATTGCAGAAGTAATGTCAGAGATGACTTCTGAAATGGCATTCCTTCATCAATTGTGTCCACCGTATTATCGGGCTCGAATCATAATCGTGTCTTGTTAAAGGGTAATGGTGACCCCTGACCACCTTTTCAACATGGCAATTCCAAGTCCCTATTTAGGAATTTAGATGTCTACTGGGCCGTTGTGCACTTCATATTTAATGAATATAATCATCAGCTGCCCCCATTATGATTTTCTGCTGGCGCCTGTAAAAGGAGTTAGATGCCCTTTGATTTGTCAGCTTTAACCTGAAACTCATATTGTTGCAAGCAGCCACATCTTCTGAGTAGAACTCAAAGAAAAATAAGAAATTACCAGCATAATTAGGTGTAATATTTTCATTCCCTCTGTAACTTTTCATTTCTCGTTGGAACATCGGTTTTCCATTCATAAGCTATGGTAACTCTGTACCTGTGGAGTTACAGAAAAACCCAGAATATGAAACTCCAGACTGATGCAGAGTTGACCGGGACAACTCCAGAGCACCCAGAATTAGGCATTAAGGGCCAGATGTAGAAAAGGTTTTTACCCATTCTGTCTCTATGGGAAAAAAAGTGTTCGTACATAAGGCCCTAAGTCACTTCCAGCATGTGAGCTGACATTGCCTGTTAAGGAGTAAATGCAACCCCACTGCCTGTGAAAATGACACAAAATCCGTGCACCATCCTTGGAAACTCCTAGGTATAATGCAGTTTTCATAGCAGAAGGACTTGGCCCTTCTCAGAGCTCCTCTGTGCATTTCTGTCACAGTGAATACAAAAGCAGAGAGCAGTGCATCCACATCGAGGCATGTTTTTTTATTGGTAAACAGTAAATCCTGAAGTCAAAAGTCAGAAATTCAACAGTCAACCACTTCATTTGACGCGAATACACAGAAATGTCTTTGCTAAATGGAAACCGTACTGCGGTTGCATCTTTTCTTAATGTCACTAAACCCTTATAGCAACAAATCAGCTTTAAAGTGAAGTACATGACAGCAAAATATAAGTACACACAAAATACATTAAATATCAGACTTCATTTGTCCTGACTACGTCAACTTCGCTCTCCATTCAGAGCTGCTGACTGCAGAGCACAGCATGCGATTTTCTAAGATCCATTTTAGAGTGGACTGAAATATAAATGACAGTTCGCACTACACATGAACACAGACAACTGTATAAAATATTTAAATAAAGACAGCAAAGAACAGAGAAGGCCATCAGAGCCCTTGGCAGACCCAATCCCCGGGGATTCATCAGCTTGAGATTCATTGCAATTTTCATTTTATAATGTCTAATGTTATTTTTAGCTGCATATTCTGTTCACTTCAGAAGTAAGACTTTGTGTGCTGTCTTTCACTGCTTCCATTTCGCTCGGATTTGATTATTTAACTTAAACAATGTTTTTCATCAGTAAAATTCTTCACGAGTTTACTTACATTAATAGTATCTTCTGAGTACGAATTCACCGCCATGCCATTTGCATGAATCAGTCAAAAAGATTGACTTTTAATTGACGTTAACATGATTATTATCCTTAAGGCTTGTGAAGATTGCCTTACTTATTGAATTCAGTCTTTCTTGATTTTTGTTTTAATTGGGGTGGCTTTGATTAGCCTTCAAAAAACGATGGCCCTCATTTACTAAGATGTGGTGCAGCGTGGTGCTGTGGCAAATTTAGCAGCGCCAGGCTGCATCACTTCAGAAACTGAGGGATGTGCCGTATTAAATACAATACGGTGCATCCCTTATCGCTAGCGCTGGCGCTAAAGTTAGCTGCCTAGCACCAACGTAGGCACCCTTGCATCATAGTGCAAGGGGTCTACATTTCAGGGAATGACTGTTTATGTGCAAGAAGGTGTCCCTTACTGCACATAAACAATAAATAATGGCAGTTTGCTAGTCCAATCTGTTCTGCACAATGCAGCGCACATAAGAGAAGCAGATCTTCATTATTTAATGGTTGTTCATGTGCAGGAAGGGACACCCTCCTGCATATAAACCATCATTAATGGCATTTTGCTCTTCGTATGTGTGCTGCATTCTGCAGCACACATAAGAAAAGCAAAAATGAGGAGAATTTTATTTCTGAATGCCATGGTGCATTTTGTTGCTGTAATAAAGACAGTCTTGTTTATGATTCTAGTAAGTTTCACTCAGTGATCAATTTGTAGCAATGTTGGACATTTTCAGAGCTAGGATAATTGGAAGGATACACTCCAGTCACTGCATTTATTTAGGTTGGGTTTTAGGATTTTCTGTGAATATTAGACTCACTTTGGTATTAATGGTAGTGCCTACATTCCTTGGCCCTATAAGTTTCAGGACATCAATGCAATTGAGTGTGGTATTCCCTTCATTCAATAAATATTGTATTCTTTGACTGATATGGAGAATCTTTGGGATCTGGTGGCTGAGTGAACCAATGTCTCCACTCAGGGAACAAGTTGAAATATGTTTACAATTCGTTTTCCAATTTTGGGTGGGGGAGGGTGTGGTGCCCCTCCCCATGCCTTTACAGGTCTCTGAAACCCCATCTCCAGTGCAGTATTGTTTTTAAGGAGATGGGTGCATTTGGCCTCTCCCCAGCCTTTAGGGCCCTGGAGATCTCATCACTAAAACTTTTTAAGGTGAAGGGAACATGTGCCCCCTATTTGAGCATTTTTGGCCCAAGTGACCCAAACTCCCAGGGCCATTTTTTTTAAAGGGGAGGAGGGTGTGTGACGCCCTTTCTGACCCTTTAGGGCCTCAGCGAACTCATCCCCTGGGGCCGTTTGCATTTAGTAAGGGGAGTAGAGTGCATGGCCTCCCTGCCCAAAGCTTGAGGTCCCCAAGGACTCCATCACCGGAACCAATTTTTTAAAAGGGGACAGGCATGCATGGCCCCTCTCCTATTGGCCTCACAGATCTCATCCCCTGGGATCTTTGATGGGTTACCCACTGCCCACCTAGGGCACCCACCCGACACTACCTATCCCCTGCACCTCTGACAAAGCCCGCCGCTCACCATCTTCAGGAAGAACCTCAAGACGTGGCTCTTCGGATGAGGCCCCTCCCCCCAGCACCTTCAGACCCTCGTGGGAGAGGTGAGTAGCCGCGCTTTTAAAAGCTTGATTGATTTCTAGATTGATTGACACTATGTTGGGAGTTATGGGGAAGTCCCGGAGCCCGGTGACCCCGCTGGCTACCTGCATGCACCCATCCTGAGTGCCACAGGAACTGGCATTGCTCCCACCTTGCAAGAGAAGCTGTTTTTCACTGCTCCCATTGGGCAAGAGAAATCTGAGTTTCCCTGCCCTCAAGAGCACAGACAGGGAAAAAAAGAGTGTGGTCCAACCTGCTTGGAGCATTTTCAAAGCTCCAACCGGGTGTGAGCAGACAAATGTTTCCTTTCCGCACTCTTGTGGGCAGAAAAATACTGTGTCCCGAGAGTAGGCTCTCCGGGTCACAGTGAGTGAGCAGGCCCAGGGGATTAGGTTCTCGGGCCATTTCAAGCTCAGAAAGTATGCTAACCTCCCCTCACCCTTTTTTTTAGTGTTGGTCCTTGGGGAATGGTGTTCCCAGGCCCTTTTGAAGCTTGAAAAGGGGGGCCTTTTTATTATCATGTCGGCCATGTGGGATAGGTTACTCAGGGCTTCTTAGAGGCTCACGAAGGAAGGCCATTTGCCTGTTCCCCTTTTCTTTGTGTCTGGCCCGGGGGGATTGGGTACCCTGTTCATCTCAGAGGCTCATGGAGGGGGGGCACATGCCCCCTCCCCTAAATATGTAAATCCATCACCACATGGTCCCAACCCAGGGCTGTTGATCATTTTCACATGGAAGCCTGTGCTTTTTGTTTATTTAAAATGTTTTGGCCTCTGGGAGGGCCCTCCACAAACTCCCCACCAGGCCTTCCCTTCCCCCTTACATCATTTTTTCACCTTTTTTCAGGACTTTGATTTCAGTCCAAGTCCTAAGATGGCTGACTCCACATCGTCATTGAAGTGATGGAAGCCAATCAGCTCTCCTCTGGAGATCTGACATCTCTGCAGATCCTCCATGTCTCTAGATAAACAAAAAGTGAAATCTTTAATTTCTCAAAAATTAATAAACGGATTTATGCCAAATCTCAAAAAGCACACTCTCTGGGTGAAGACCTAACTCTCAGAAAAATTTGGTGTAAATATATTCAGCCATTTGGACTGTAGTTGTGTCTAAGTTTCCTGTGGAAATATGAATGAGGAAAATGCATTCTGGAACATCCCTTTTTCTCTGCCCTTGCTTGAAGAATCACCCAAAAAATTTTCCTTTTAGGAGCTGAATGTGTTTTTTTGGAAGGTTTTGTGAGGATTTGTAAGGCGGTGCCATAGTTATTAGGAAAACAAAAAAAAATCTCTATGGAAACATGATCCTAACTATAACTAATCTTAACATATATATTTTTTCATTGAAAAAAGAAAAAGGTTACAATATTAATGTTATTGTTAGGTGAATTTCTCAGTGACAACAATAACTTTATTAACTAAAAAACACATAAATTCAGGAGTTATATTTAGCAGCACCGTCACTTGCCCCCCTGCCATGCACTGCTTATGAACTCACACATGACATCACTCATGGCATGATCTAAGACATAATTTATGACATCACTGATGACACCCCAAATTACATCATTAAATCTATAACTTGTGCCCTAAGGTAACTATAACTCATGCCCTTGCCAAGCACTGCTAATTTACTCTCACATTACATCAGTCATGACATCTTCTATGACATAATTGATAATGTCAGTGAAACAGATGCAATAAAATTATTGTGTGAAGAAGCTTAACTCTCTGCTCAGAACTCTTCCTATCCTGATGTGTGTAAATGGTAAATGGTTTCGAATCACCACCATCTCCACTAACACTCCTTCCTACAGTGTATACACTAGAGCTTATTGAAAGATCACCTACTCCTTCCTACATTTCACAATGCTGAGATGGTCTTGTGAGATTGTGACATTTTGAAAAAAAGAATTAACATTCTATTCTTCACAGTACTTATGTCTTACACCCTCCTATCAATGATAAGGGGCACAATATCCATTTCTCCTAGCAGAGTGTACTGACAGCTCACCTACTCCTTTTTTGCTATTCACGATCCTGCGGGAGTCCCGTGAGATCATATAAATTAGTTAAAAACAATATAAAAATATTTATATCACAGTAGTTATCCCTTAGAAGCCTCCTCTCTAAAACTAAGAGGGCAGGATGCCTTCTGCTGTCCCCTTGCATAGCTTTATTACTTCATTTCTACAACAATTTTTCGCAGTAAACAGTAATGGTGGCTATTGCACATATTTACATCAAATCACAAAAAAACACAATCTGCTGACCAAGATACAGTTTCCGACAAATTTGGTGTAATTCAATTCAGCAGTTTCTGCTGTTGCATGTCTTAAAGAGGTCTATGAAAAATGCACAGAATTTTGAGTTTCAGGACTCCCTTTTTTCTCAGCCACCACAGGATGGATCATCACAGAACTTTACTGGAAGGAGCTAGCTGTGACCAAGATAGTGTTGTTGAAAGTTGTTGCTGGACTGTGAAGTAACAATAAACAGCCCTTAATCTGCTTTGGAGTGCTACTCTAATCTTTTGCTGAGAAAATTACAGATGAGGTCTGACATCAAGAGAGCACTTTACTTATGTTAAGAAACTTTCACTCATTGCCTAAAGTAACTTTTCGGCACAAGTTATAGGTTCTTCAAATAAGTATAACTATTAGTATAACCATAACTGCTGAATTTCCATCATTTTGGATGGGTAAAATATCAACTTAACTATAACATCCCTGTAGCCTTTTTTTTTTCAATGAATTTCTACGTTTTTTTAACACGCATGTTGAGGCCATCCGCAGCAGGAGTTGGCCTTGGGGCCTTTTTCATGCATTGAAATCCAATCTGTGCACGGCCTTTGGCCGACACAGCATGAGGTGGGATGCAGTGGCTGTTTTTTTTAAATTTTTTGGGGATCCACGGATCCACAGTGGATTTACACATGGGGCCACGCTGAGCCCCATTGAGGATCTATTTTTGCCCATGAGGGGTACCTCTGTGTGTTCCATGTGGTCAAGGTACCTGTATCCCGACCACTATCTGTTCTTGCAGTGTTTTATTCCCACCCCCAGACGATGTGACAAACAAAATGGCAGCTGGAACTTTTCTGTCAGATTGCAGCCAGCTAATCAGGGCCTTGCTTTTCCCTCCGATTCGTGGATTCACCACAGGTGTATCTGTAGAGGATCTGTGTCTCTAGATAGCTATATTTATACCCCTAGATAACTCCAAAACTACTGAATGGATTTACACCAAATTATAAAAAGTACACTTTCTGGTCCAAGATCTAGCTTTCTGTAAAATTTGGTGTAATTACGTTCAACGGTTTGGGCTGTAGTTGTGTTCAAAATTTGAAATATTCCATACTTAGAATGGGGAAAAAGTGTTTTGGAAGCCCCCCTTTTTCTCTGCCACTGCTTGACAGATCACCCGGAAACTTTCAAGACACCAGCTAAAGTGAGTGTCATATTAGCTTTTGAAATTTTGTGAAGATTCAACAAACCCCCCCCACCAAAGTTATTGGCAAAAAAGAGTTTCTGTCTATTGAAAAAAGTGGTCTTAACTATAACACTACCAACTGGCTATTGCCAGTATGTGATAAATATACATATATATATATCTATATATATGTATTGCTTTTTTTACTAAAAAAATCCAAGGGTACAGGGATGTTAAAATAAGGCTCTGAATTTACTTACACAAAAACATAGAAATTCATCAGTTATAGTTATAGTTATTTCAGATCACTATAACTATAACTCACGCCCTAAGGTAGCAATAACTCACGCCCTTGTCATTCACAGCATTTTCTTCAATAATTTAACTGCTACGTTTCATTTATATTTTTTATTATGTTATAGAAGTTGTCATGAGTGCTGTAATGTGTGGGGTAATTAGCAGAGAATGGCGAGGGCGCGAGTTATAGTTGCCTCAGGGTATGAGTTATAGTTACTTGAAATAACTCTAACTATAACTGCTGCATTTCTATTTGCATGCAGGGAACAGATGAAAACTCTGCTTTCTGCAAGCAAGAGGCGTTTGACTGCTCCTGCTTGCAGAAAGTGAAGTTATGTTTGCTTTTGCTTGGTGGGAGCTGTCAGTTCCCGCCAAGCAAAAGCAAACAGCTACCTCCAGACAGTGGGTACCTCAGGAGGTAGCAGGAGCCGGCCCTGAGGGGTGGCGGTCCCCAGAACCATAATTTGTCTCCACGAGTATTGGAGTACATAGCCCCAGGGAGGTGGTGGTCCCCTGGGCAAGGGGTAACTAACATATCCCTTACATTCATCTATTTCAGCCATAGGGAAGTGGCGATTCATTGGTCTGCATTAATTTTATGTTTGGCTCTGGGAAGGTGGTGGTCCCTGGGGCTGCAGGGGGGGGGCATACAGGCCCCCCTGCATTAATAGAACTTGCTTTGGCCCCAGTAGGTGGCAGTCCACTGTGCTTTTGGGGGCCACAAAGGCCCCACCACATAAATTTAGGATGATTTGCCCTGGGTAAGTGGTGGCCCCTGCGGCACAGGCAAGCCCAGTGGGCCCACCTGCATACATATTTTTAAGTGCCCTGGGAAGGTGGTGGTCCCCGGGAGCAGGGGTGTGCAGCGCAGGCACCCCCACATACATTAAAAGCAGTGCCCCGGGGAGGTGGCAGTCCCCAGGACTTTTATTAGACCTAGATGGGTGGCCTTGTCTGCCCCCTCCTATGTTTATGCTATACCCCTGGGGCCTGGCCCACTGAGGGCAAAACAAAAAGCAAGCGCGGGAGACTGAGATTGCTTTTTAAAAAAAAAAAATCACTGTGACATTTGCCAATTTGTCGCGATTGTCACAGTGGATTTAAAATAATACTTTTAAGCACTGGGGGATCCCTGAGGGACCTCTGCACCAAGGCTAGAGGGGTAGAATACTGGTACTCTGCCACCTTTTCATTTTTTTTTTGGGCTGCCAAGACTTCCTGGTTGAAGTGTTGGCAGCCAATCAGATGTCTGCATGAGATCTGGAGTATTCGCGCCTCCAGATATAAAAATCTTTTTTTTTTTTAATTTTTCAAATCTTTAATTGATTTACACCAAATAACAAAAGGGCTTCTTTCTGAACCAAGAGCTACCTTCCTGACAAGTTTGGTGTAGTTCATTGTAGTGGTTTAGGCTTTAGTTGTGTTGAAAATCCCTATGGGACATTAAGGGGGTGATTCTAACCCTGGCGGTCGGTGTTAAAGCGGCGGCCAACCCGCCAACAGGCTGGCAGTAAAAAATATGGAATTCTGACCCTGGCGGGAACCACCAACACAGACAGCCACTTTAACACTCCGCCCGCCACGGCGGTACAAACAAACAGCGCGGCGGTCACCGCCAACAGCCAGGCGGCAGACAATGTACCGCCCACCCTATCACAACTCACCAATCCGCCACCTTTTCTGGGGCGGGAGCACCGCCGATAAAAACACGGCGGAAACAGACTACGAACGGGAAAACGCTCACCACTACGCACTCCAGGAGGAAGGAGGACAGCATGGAACCCGAATTAAACATCCTACCTGCTCTCGTCTACCTTCTCATCTACCACGAGTACGAAGTCCGGCGCAGACGACAACGGTGAGTACTGCACCTACGACACACGGGAGGGGGGAGGAAGAAAGGTTACGGGCACACACATATGCGACCCCCCCCCCCCAACTATGTACACACCAATGCAGAGCAACAAGTCACAGTGACACCACCCAAACACCCCAGAAAAATGCTAGGACATAATCAAATTTGGAATAAATATTTATGTACCAAAAAGGTCCTGAAAAATATCGTACAACCATGAAAGATATTCACAAGAAAACAAATGACATACACATCAGTGTATAACTGAAGTAACAAGTCCTGCACATCCTACGAATTCATCATGTCCGTGGGCCAAAGTTTTGAGAAACAAGGGCAAAGCCCACACAGGAGACCTGAGTCCTTTGGAGAGAACACTGCAGGGGCATCAGATGTAAAAACTACAGGCACCTCAGGGGGAAGGGAAGGGGGGGGCACCACAGCCACATGAGTCCACAACGCCAGATCCACGAGGAGCCACCATGCCCACTGTACCATCCTGGGGAGCGCAAAGCCACAGTCTCTCAATGTCTCTACAGTGGGTGGGCTGCCCACTGGACCATCATGGGGAGTGCAAAGCCACAGTCTCTCAATGTCTCTACAGTGGGTGGGCTGCCCACTGTACCATCCTGGGGAGTGCAAAGCCACAGTCTCTCAATGTCTCTACAGTGGGTGGGCTGCCCACTGGACCATCCTGGGGAGTGCAAAGCCACAGTCTCTCAATGTCTCTACAGTGGGTGGGCTGCCCACTGGACCATCCTGGGGAGTGCAAAGCCACAGTCTCTCAATGTCTCTACAGTGGGTGGGCTGCCCACTGGACCATCCTGGGGAGTGCAAAGCCACAGTCTCTCAATGTCTCTACAGTGGGTGCGCTGCCCACTGTACCATCCTGGGGAGTGCAAAGCCACAGTCTCCCAATGTCTCTACAGTGGGTGGGCTGCCCACTGGACCATCCTGGGGAGTGCAAAGCCACAGTCCATCAGTTGGATGACAGTCTCCACTGGTCAAGGAGGAGGCATGGTGGGCACAGTGAACCATAAACAGTGATTGAGACGGCGGTGCCCAGCGGAGCGGTGCTTCACAGGAAGGGCCCAGCGGAGAGGTGGAGAGACTGCGGTGCCCAGCGGAGCGGTGCTTGACAGGAAGGGCCCAGCGGAGCGGTGTTTGAGACGGCGGTGCCCAGCGGAGCGGTGCTTGAGAAGAAGGGCCCAGCGGAGCGGTGTCTGAGACTGTGGTGCCCAGCGGAGCGGTGCTTGAGAAGAAGGGCCCAGCGGAGCGGTGCTTGAGACGGCGGGCCCTGTTCAGCGGTGCTCTTCTCCACGGCGGGCCCTGTTCAGCGGTGCTCTTCTTCACCGCGGGCCCTGTTCAGCGGTGCTCTTCTGCACGGCGGGCCCTGTTCAGCAGTGCCTATCTTCACGGCGGGCCCTGTTCAGCGGTGCTCTTCTGCACGGCGGGGCCCTGTTCAGCGGTGCTCTTCTTCACCGCGGGCCCTATTCAGCGGTGCTCTTCTTCACCGCGGGCCCTGTTCAGCGGTGCTCTTCTGCACGGCGGGGCCCTGTTCAGCGGTGCTCTTCTTCACCGCGGGCCCTGTTCAGCGGTGCTCTTCTCCACGGCGGGCCCTGTTCAGCGGTGCTCTTCTTCACCGCGGGCCCTGTTCAGCGGTGCTCTTCTCCACGGCGGGCCCTGTTCAGCGGTGCTCTTCTTCACCGCGGGCCCTGTTCAGCGGTGCTCTTCTCCACGGCGGGTCCTGTTCAGCGGTGCTCTTCTTCACCGCGGGCCCTGTTCAGCGGTGCTCTTCTCCACGGCGGGCCCTGTTCAGCGGTGCTCTTCTCCACGGCGGGCCCTGTTCAGCGGTGCTGTTCTTCACCGCGGGCCCTATTCAGCGGTCCTCTTCTCCACGGCGGGCCCTGTTCAGCGGTGCTCTTCTTCACCGCGGGCCCTGTTCAGCGGTGCTCTTCTCCACGGCGGGCCCTGTTCAGCGGTGCTCCTCTGCACCGCGGGCCCTGTTCAGCGGTGCCTATCTTCACGGCGGGCCCTGTTCAGCGGTGCTCTTCTGCACGGCGGGGCCCTGTTCAGCGGTGCTCTTCTTCACCGCGGGCCCTGTTCAGCGGTGCTCTTCTGCACCGCGGGCCCTGTTCAGCGGTGCTCATCCAGCAGGTCAAGGGAGCCAGACCTGGCCTGGACTCCCTGCTCAGTCGCCCTCGGACTGTGACGTTTCGGGACCCTTCGGGGACGGACTCCTGGCCTCCTTAGTGTCCTCCTTCCCAGCTGGGATGTGGCATGTGGGGTCCACCTTCTCCGCGCTCCTGCTGCCCTTCCGCTCCTTTGATGGGGCTCTCAGGCCTTGCCTCCCCTAGATGGTGTGGGTGGTGAAGTGGCCGCACATTGCTCCTTCGGGGCAGCCCTGTTGGTCCTCGCACGGCGGCCCTTGTTTTTGCGGGTCCTCTTGCCGGGGGGGGGGGCTGGACGTGTCCTTGCTGCTGATCGATGTGTCACTGCTGGCAAAGGGTGGGCTCCAGAACCCATGCACAACAGTGACACCCGAAGCTGGGCTGGTGGTGGCTGCGGTGCTCTTGGGACTCTTTGAAGATGGATGGGGGAGCTCATCGGTGGGAAAGAGGTCAAGGTTAGCCATGAAAAGTTTTTTAGGGCCAAGGTAAAGGGTAGGAGAAGTGGAGATGGAAGTGGAGGTAGAGGAGGTGGTTGGAGGAGAGTCAGGTGTGCTGTCATTGGGTGAAGGTGCTGGTGCTGTAGGCTGTCGTGAGGTGGATGGCTGTTGGGTGGGTGGCTGCCTGCGTTTGTGTGTCTTGGAAGAGGGGGTGACAGACACAGTGGGAGAGGACACAGGGGACGTGTAAATGGCAGTGGGGGTGGTGACTGCACGAGTGTGGACTGTACTGGAGGGTGAGGTGGTGATGGAAGCACTGGCTGATGTTGGGGTGCATGCAGGTGTGAGTGTAGACGTCACAGGCAGGGAGGAGGGAGACGAGGAGGAGGGGGACACAGGGGTGGCAGTGGCTGTTGGCATGTCTGCATCTGGGTGTTGCTTGGGTGAGTGTTTGTGGGATCTGTGGTGCTTGTGTTTGGATGAGCTGCTCTTGGGTGTTGAGGTGTGTGCAGGCTGGTCTGATGGTGTGGATGGGATAGGCTGAGGAACAGGAGACAGAGAAAGGCTGGAGGCAGTAAGAAGAGGGAGGCTGGAAACAGGGACAATGGCTGCCGTCAGTGCTGAGGCCAGAGCAGTGAACGCTCGTTGATGGGCAGCCTGACCCGAATGAATGCCCTCCAGGTACGCATTGCTCTGTTGCACCTCCCTTTGCACACCCTGGATGGCATTCAAAAGGGTCGTCTGCCCAACAATGAGCATCCTTACCAGGTCAATGAGCTCTGCACTGAGGGCAGCAGGGGCAACAGGGGCAGGGGCTGAGGTGCCTGGGGCGAAGGAGACGCACGCCTTCTTGGGCGAACGGGCACGGAGCGAAGACTGAGGGGCTGCTGGGAGGGTGGGGCTGGTGCGCTGGGTGGCGGCTGTACCTGTAGAGGCGGGGGGCACGGATGTTGCCGCCACCGCTAGGGAGCTCCCATCCGAGGACGTGTCGCTTTCGCTGCTCTTACCAGCGGTCCCCGTCGTGGTGCTCCCCTCGCCCTCCGGATCACTGGTGCCCTCGGTGTCTGTTCCTGGGCCCACAGGGGCATTGTGTCCTGCAGCTCCCTCGTGCTCCGATGCCAAATCTCCTCCGCCTGATGATGCTAATGCACACATGCACAAGAAGATGAAGAGAAAGGGTGGGGGGAGAAAAAAGAAGACCAGGTTGAGTGCATGCAATGTCAACACCGTTGGCGGAGAGGACAGACACAGGAGCCTAATGCACTAAGCCGCGCATTCGGGGTACACTACTCAGTACTACTGACTAGGACAACAGGCCAAGAGACGTCAAACGCGCACATGGGAGATGCTGGACCTTCAATGGCTGTACTTGTTACCCTACCGAGGTGGGGGCCGGGGGCACAGGGCCATGCCTAAGGGAGAGGACTACACTACAGAAAGCGCCCTGCCTAATGTCGCCCACAGCCCTCCTCCCCCACCCAGACGCCTCCACTGCGCAGAAAGATAGGAGAATGTGCTGATACTCACCCCCTTGTGTCTGCTGTGATGTCTTAAAGCGCCCATCCAATTCTGGGTAGGCCACCGCCAGGATCCGGGACATCAGGGGGGTCATGGTGCGACGGGCACCCCTCCTAGGTTGGGAGGCCATCCCCAGCAGTGTTTCTGCGGTCTTCCTTGTTCCGCGGCGGATGTCCTCCCACCTCTTGCGGCAGTGGGTGCCCCGTCTGTTGTGGACCCCCAAGTTCCGGACTTCCTTGGCGATGGCACGCCAAATCTCGATCTTCTGATGGGCGCTGACCTATTTGACATGTGCAGGGTGGAAAGGAGGAAATCATCAATGACCTGCATGTTAGATGTGATTGGCCCCCCCACCAACTTTGCCATATGGCACATGCTCTCATCTGTCGGGCGTTGCACTCCTCATTCGCCCCCCACCCCACCAACTTACATCCACCCCAATCCACACAGGCATAGCCCATTCCATGTGCACCCGGTGTACTCACTTGTTGGTCTGGAGGACCGTAGAGTAGCGCATACTGGGGGAGGACCCCATCCACAAGCTTCTCCAACTCTTCAGACGTGAAGGCAGGGGCCCTTTCCCCAGTCGCAGCAGCCATTGTATCTTCCAGACCGAGGTCACAGCAGCACTTGCAGTATAGGTCCTCTCCTGTGGCTGATCAGGTCTCGAGTGATTAAGCAGATAGAAAATGGCGGTCACGCCCGCGGCGTTGCCTACCGCGGCGGTGCGTACCGCGACCGCCAGCGCACTTCGTCATTGGCTCCTGAAACCCATAGGCTTCAATGTTAACCAATGCGGCTTTGCGCCGCGGTCTTCGACCGCCTACCGCCACGGTGTGCCCCGCCAGCGCATTGACCTCACATCCCATTGTCCCACTTCACAGGTCAGGCAGCCGCCATTTCAAGGGCCTACATGGCTTAATTTTGACTGCGACACACAGGCCTAGGCCTTGCATTGCCACACATACACGCCTTTCAACCCATTGCCATTCTTTAACTGTGCAAGCTGTCTGTACGTACCTGTGGTTTGGCTGACTCTGTGCTCCATGTTGTCCTTCCTAGGCACCATCCGCTGGGACTTGGGATGAGAAGGAGGAATCCTCGCGTGTACCGACCGCTGGTGGACCTGTCGACAATGGAAGAACGCCATATAATACTTCGATACAGACTTGACCGTGCCACTATCCATGAACTGTGTGCCCAGCTGGAGCCAGCCCTGATGTCCCCCATCCGCCAACCCACAGGGATTCCCCCTCTGGTGCAGGTTTTGTCAGTCCTCAATTTTTTGGCAACTGGGTCATTCCAGACCACAGTGGCCATGTCATCTGGAATGTCTCAGCCTATGTTTTCAAAGATTTTGAGTAGAGTGTTGTCTGCCCTGATGAAACTCATGCGGAGCTACATCATTTTCCCAGAGGAGGGTGACTTGCCTACAGTGAAGGGTGATTTCTATGCCCTTGGACATATCCCCAACATCATTGGTGCCATTGATGGGACCCATGTGGCTTTGGTACCCCCAAAAGACGATGAGCAGGTGTACCGAAACAGAAAAAGTTATCATTCGATGAATGTCCAGGTGGTCTGTTTGGCTGACCAGTACATCTCCCATGTAAATGCCAAGTTCCCAGGGTCAGTGCATGACGCGTATGTGATGCGAAATAGCAGCATCCCCAATGTGATGGAGCAGCTACAGAGACAACGTGTGTGGCTAATAGGTGACTCTGGTTACCCCAACCTGCCTTGGCTACTGACCCCAGTAAGGAATCCCCGGACCAGGGCAGAGGAACGGTACAATGAGGCCCATGGGCGAACTAGGAGGATCATCGAAAGGACCTTTGGCCTCCTGAAGGCCAGGTTTAGGTGCCTGCATATGACTGGGGGATCCCTGATGTACTCACCAAAGAAGGTGTGCCACATCATCGTGGCCTGCTGTATGCTTCACAATCTGGCATTGCGACGTCAGGTTCCTTTCCTGCAGGAGGATGGTGCAGATGGTGGTGTTGAAGTAGCTGTGGAGCCTGCGGAGAGTGAAGAGGAGGAAGACTCAGAGGACGACACAGACAACAGGGACAGAGTAATAGAACAGTATTTCCAGTAGCACACAGGTAATAATCACCCATGCCATTTTACATTTCCTGAAAGCCTCCTGCATCTCAACTTTGTCGGTTTCCCCCCAGACCTATGAACATGATGTTTGATTTTCCCTTCCCTTTTCTGTGCTGTATGAGCCACTGCGTGACCTCGGCTTGGTTGGCCCATGGACTAATGCTAAGTTACCTCGGTATGTGTAATTCACAATGTTCACAATACGTAATTGATATGTAATGTGTCATACATTTGTAAATAAGACAGGCTGAGTCCTGATTGATTTCAGTGCAATATGTGATTTATTATTAGTGCATAGATATTGGTACATGATAGTGAAACAGTGATGGGTGGGGGTGGAGTAATGTCCATGGCGGAGTCCAGTTCTCAGTCTCACAGGTGCATTGTCCATATGCCTGTGGCAGGATGGAGCAGGGGCAGTTCAAGGTTTGACAGGGTGGCAATGTGGGACAGTGGGAGGACTTCAGGGGGTATGTGATGCTGGCGGGGGACTTGACATCCTACTCTGTCGGTTTTTTTGATCTCAGGCTCCTTTTGCGGGGCGGTTGTTGTTCAGCAGGAGGTGGGGTTCTGGGGGGCTGTCGTTGTGGTGGGGCCTCCTGTCCACTAGCGCCGGCAGAGGTGGTAGGCTGTTCCTGTTCCTGGCTAGTGACAGGGGCCCTGTGTGATGCCACATGGTCCCGAAACGTGTCCTCTATGCGGTTCAGGGCCTGGACTATGCTCCCCATAGCGGTTGAGATGTTGCTGAGTTGGTCGCTGAACCCCATGTAGCGTTGCTCCTGCTGTGCCTGGATCTCCTGGAACCTGGCCAGTACCGTCGCCATCGTCTCTTGTGAGTGGTGGTAGGCAGCCATGATGGTGGTGAGGGCCTCTTGGAGAGTGGGTTCCCTGGGCCTCTCCTCCCCCCCCTGTCGCACAGCAGCCCTCCGAGTTGCCCTGTTTCCCTGGGCCTCTGTCCCCTGGACGGTGTGCCCACTCCCACTGCCCCCAGGTCCCTGTTGTTGTTGGGTTGGTGGGTTATCCTGGGGGCCCTGTAGTGGTAGACACACCGCTGCTTGACCTGTCCTAGAGACAGAGGCATGGGCCCGCTGGGTGGGAGCTGTGCTGTTGTTCCCAGAGGGGGTTGGGTCTGCAGTGGCCTGTGTCTGGGTGAGGGGAACCGACTGCCCAGAGGTCCCCGATGGTCCGGGCTGGTCGTCAGGTTCCAGGTCGACAGAGCTGCTGTCATCACTAGTGGCCTGTTCCGGGGGTGGGATGGACATTTCTGGTCCCTCCTGACCGGTGTGTTGTCGTTCGGGTCCTGCATGGGGTAAGAGGGTATGGTTATTGTTTCTGTGTGTGCATTAGCTTGCGTTTTATGGGTGCCCTTGTCCCCCAGTGCTGGCATTCCCTTGGGGGAGGTGTTGTGAGGGTGTTTTGGGGGGGGGGGGGATGGGTATGTGCAGTGGTCATGCTTAGGTGATGGGTGTCCATAGTTTGGGGGTGGCATGCAGGGGTTGGTGTTGGGTGGGTTGTGCTGGGGAGACATTCTCAGGGAGGATGTGTGCTGGGGGGTTGGGGGTGAGGGTGGGGGTTAGCATGCTGGGGGGGGTGAAGTGGTTGGCCTTGTACTTACCAGAGTCCATCCCTCCGTGTACTCCAGCGAGGCCATCAGGATGCAGGATGTTGAGTACCTCTTGCTCCCATGTTGTGAATTCGGGTGGAGTGGGTGGGGGTCCCCCGCCAGTCTTCTGCACTGCGATGTTGTGTCGCGAGACCATCGAGGGCACCTTCCCCCGTAGGTCGTTCCATCGTTTGCGGATGTCCTCTCGATTTCTGGGATGCTGTCCCACCGCGTTGACCCTGTCCACGATCCGCTGCCAGAGCTCCGCCTTCCTTGCTATGGTGGTGTGCTGGACCTGTGAGCCGAAGAGCTGGGGTTCCACTCTTATGATCTCCTCCACCATGACCCGGAGTTCTTGGTCCGAAAAGCGTGGTGCCTTTGTGGTGCCATGGGGTGGTGTGTATGAGGTGTGGGGTGGTGTATGTGTGATGTGTGTGTTGGTGTGTGGTGCTTTGTGCTTCTATGTGGTGTGTGTGATGTTGCGGTGTGCCTCTGTGTGTCTGGCTATCTATTCTCTGATGTGTCTCTCTCTCTCCTTCGTCTCTGGTTTTTGTTGGTAGGGGTTTGTGGGTGATGTGGGTGTGTGTTTTATATGGTATTGGATGTGTGGGAGTGGTGTGTGTATGTGTTTCAGGTGTGTGCCTTTCAAATTGTCCAATGTGGTAGGGGTTTGTAAAGGTGTGTGTATTTTGACCGCAGCGGTGTGTAGCGCCAATGGAATACCGCGGTTGAATGACCGCCGCGTCGATTTGCGGGTCATAATGGGATGGGCGTATTTCTGTTGGCGTGGCGGTGGAGGTTTGGTCTTCTCCAGTTTACCGCTGGCCGCTGATGTGGCGGACTGCAGTGGAGGGCGGATTTTCGGAGGTTTTGCAGTTGTGGGTCAGAATGTCCGTGGCGGCTGACCGCGGCCGCGGCGGTATTGTGGCGGCCTTCTGACCGGCGGTAAGCGGCTTTTACCGCCGAGGTCAGAATGACCCCCTAAATGTTCGAAAAAGCTTTTTTGGGATGCGCTTGACGAATCACCCCGAAATGTTCAAGACAGCACCTGAACTATGTCCCATACTAATTTTGAAAATTTTGTGAAGATTCATCAAATGGCACCAAAGTTATTGGCAATATATATATATATATATATATATATATATAACCTCTTGGTGGTTGCCAGTAGGTTATTATAGTTAGGACCTAGTTTCTGTGGACAGATTTCACCTGACCACTTCCACTTCTGCCTTTGGCAAATGTTGAAAAGTACCAAGGCAGTGTGTGGGAAAAGTGTAACTAATTTACCAAAGATAACTCTCTTCTGGATTTTCAGTCCTACCCCAGCAATTGTGCCTAGGTCATTGCCACCCCAGTGCACCATCATGAGGTCTGCATGTTGGCAACCCATAATGCTTTCAACCAAAGGGAGCAATTGATGCAATTTTAACCCTCTCTGGCAAAACCAAAGTAATATCCACATTAGATTCACCCAGGCCCCTGTGAATGTCACTCTTTCTAGGCCCAAAACACAAAGCAATGACCCACAATCCACACTCTTAACATTTTGGAGGGAAGTGGGAGTACTACACCGGAGAAGGCTGCAGCTGAATGAAAACAAATGAAAGGCAGTTCATATGGAGGATAGCATTTACAATTCAAAAGATCACTTTAGATTGCATGGTATAAACATGCTGGTGGCTAAAACTAGTAATATTGAAATGAAACTATGAAGATATGTGATTGGCTTTAAAGAAATAAGAAAAAATTAATGATGTTTAGGATATGCTTAAATTTCCAATCAGTCAACCACATGTGCTACAGTTAGTGTAGAGGTTAATATGCTACTCTAAGAAAGTGTTCTGACCTTTGGACCTACTCCTACCAGAGAATTTTTTTAACTTGGTCACTATGGTAACGGAGCTACAGGAGTATGAGGAGGAAGGGATCAGAAAAGACTAGACTGATACATTGACATGAGAGTGGTATTAAAGGAAAGAGTGAATAAGGAATGTTAGGTTTTACATTTAGTCAATTATTCAAAGTCTAGTATAAATGAGATTGTTTACCAGTAGCTTTGCGAATTGGGTTTTTAGGATCCAGTGCTGATCCGAGAATCTGTACTTGGGGAACAACGCTGAGCACTGCAGAGGACCAGCAAATCTGCCCAAAACTCACACCAAATTGGGTTTCTTTAGAGGAGTTTTAGAAAACAGTTGACAATATTGACCATTCAGAAGTAGTATGACATAAGCCCCTGAAGAAGTGAATTGAATTGCCCCCAGTAGGAATTACACCCCTTTGATGTGCTCTCTAGTGGGTAAGTACAAGAGGTGGGACCCGGGGCCTGTCAGGCTGGTAGAGATTCCACGGATGAGAATGGGAGGTTGGTAAAGAACTCTTTAGACAGAACATGGTGATAAGAGGTCTCCAGGTGAGGGGTTACAGGTTACTGTAAAGGCTAGTTGGTCCACATAGATTGCTATTGATAACACTTTGGTGGACCTAGATTCCATGGAGAAAAGTCCTTTTGATCCTTTTTTACCCCAAAGTGGGACAAGTCAGTCTAGATGCAAAACCCAAAGGCGAAGTTCGGTGGATCCTTGCACCCTGCCTATAACCCAGGATCTACCATCTTCTCTAACTAATAGTGATGAGCATGTGGGGTTTAGTAATTGTGTACAGCCACAACCAAAATGTTCAACTATTGCTGATAAAATGTTGTCTTGAAATATAGCAGGGCTAGCTTCTCAACTTGATATTTCTGAATGGGCTAAATGTATATATTTACACCCTGTCTTTTCCAGGAAACCTGGTTAATTAGGCCATTTCATCATACAGCATATACTAATTTTAGTAAAGAGGCCATCTTTAATAGACGGAGCAGACCAAGAGAGGGGTTAACAACCTGGGTTTATGGTGGGCTAACCTGTCAGGTCAAAGAAATTCCGGTGCACTCCAGATATTCTTTGTGTTTCATTGGATACAGTGTCCCAAGCAACTTATTTTCATAGTGTGTACTTAAGGCCTGGTGTAACTTAACAGGAGTCCCACATTATTGAGGTGCTAAATTCACATATGACAGCAGCCCCGTGGGGGGGAGGAGTCCTGAAGTTTGTTGGTGATTTTAATTGTCATTTTAAACCATTAGATGACAGTCACTCTAGAAGAAAATAACGTTTGGTGCATTCCCATGTTGTCAATGACACCAATTAAGAAATGGTCTCCCCTGGCACTACAAATCAGTGCCCTTACATTATCACAAGGTCTTGAGCTGGGAATGGAAGCACAAGGTCTGCCAATGAGGGGAATCACACTTTTAGTGGCGCCCCTGGGAACAGTCTTATCAACTATATGTCAGTGGATGTAAGGGCCTGGCCTCTTTTGATCAATATGACTGTCTTGTCACAACAAGACAGTGACCACAATGCCTTTGACCTCAAGGATGGATCTCCCCACCTTCAGTATGAAGGCCAGCATAAGAGAGCCATTTGATGGCAGATTGCAAGTGACCAAAAATATGCATTGAGTGAAATGGTCCAGCTTTGTAGACTTGCAGGAATCATTGAGGAAAATTTACACTTAGCTGCAGACAGTATTGGGGACCTTCTCACTGAAAGGGAGGGGTCTGGCCAGGGGACTGCCTGGGAGAAGATCTGTTCCATTCATAACAATTTGTTTATTGGTCTAAAGGACCTTTTCTTTGTTGTCCCCAGTAAGTCTTTTGGCAACAGGATTCCGCAGTCTTGATATAATATTGCATGCAGGGATGTGAGGTTTGCTCTATTATCTGCAATTAAAGAACAAGTTAGGGGAGAATTTAAATCTCTGAGAGATCTCCATCAAAATACCATTAAAATAGCCAAAAGAGTATGGAAAGCTTTGCGGTGGGAGGATTTGCTGGATGCAGTCTGGAAATGCGACCAGCGTGGGCTTTGGAACCTGGAAGAAGGAGGGTGCCTTCCCTTCATTGGCCAATGTTCCTGCAGCTGATTGGGTCGCTCATTTAAGCTATCTGTATTCATTGAATGGTGATGTAAACCTCCCCCAGAAATTTTTGCCAAATGATAAACCTATGAAAGGGGGGACCAATACTATTATTAGTAGGAACTTTAACCCAATGTCATTGGTACAAATAGTAATTGCTAAGGTAGCACCTAACAAAGCACCCTGGTTGGATAAAGTTCCCGGGGGGTTTCTATCTAAGTGAAATAGATGTGTGGGGCCCATAGTTTATGGTAGTATTTAATACCATCATGGATGGAGCACCAACCGCTCCATCTTGGGCAGGAGCAGAGATTATTCCCATATATAAGAAGGGTTCTCCAGCTGATCTGCGCAATTATAGACCAATAAGCTTAATTGATGGTACACAATGATGGTGTAAACCTCCCCTAGCAATTTTTGCCAGATTATAAATCTATGAAAGGGGGGGCCGATACTATTAACAGTAAGAACTTTAACCCAATCTCATTGGAAGAGGTACAAATGACAATGCTAAGAGAGCACGTAACAAAGCACCTGGATTGGATAAAGTTCCTGGGGATTTGTATCTAAGTGAAATGAATGTGTGTGGCCCCTATTTTATGCTAATATTTAATACCATCATGGATGGAGCACCAACATCTCCATCTTGAGCAGTAGCTGAGATTATTTCCATATATAAGAAGGGTTCACTAGGAGATCTGGTCAATTATAGGCCAATAAGCTTAATTGATGCCTCCTAAAAATTATTCTGTTCTATGATCCTTGATCCGTTGCATAGTTGGAAGAAGACAATAAAATCCTGACGCGTCTGCAAGAGGGATTTAAAGAGGGCATCAGTACAGTAAATCAAGTCTTTCGCTTTCAGTTAATTTATTGGAAAACGATGGTCTTAGGTGGATGGTTGTTTATATATTGCTTTTGTCATATTTTGTCTTAAATGTCTGTTTTAATATTTTAGCAGAGTAGGTACTAGCAATGTGCACCCTTAGAATTGTTTAATGGGGGACGGGTCTGGGTGCATTTAATTTCTATTGGTGAAAAGTGTAATTGCTATTGATAGTATATTTTAGCAAATGGTATCTTAACTGTTTTTTTAGCAATGGGGAATTTAATTGTTATTATATTGCTATTTTATTATATTTGATCATTTCTTTATGTGAAGTAATTGTGAACTCAAAGTGATTTTCTTTTCTTTTTATGAATTCACTTTTATGGTGAATTGCCAAAATAAAGTATTGTAACGCTGAAACACAGTATGACATAAGTCAAATATGAAAGGAAGGTTGTGATTTGTTTCTGCTTGAGTAACCTTGAAGGGAAAGTTTAACAGGTTGCCATTAATGGTTCCCTTGTGTGACAGTAGTTTACCATTCTAATGCTTGATACTACACATTTTCATTGATAAGAGATACGGACAAAAAATAGCAGACTCACAAAGACATTTCACAGGTGTGTGAATTAGGCTGTACTTTACAGAAAAATGTGTTTGAAAAAACAAATGTATATAAGGTGGATGGAAGTGTCTAGCATGCACAGAAGAGTAAAAGGAAATATAAAATGGGAAGCACATAATTATAGTAAGGAATAGTACAGTGAGCACCATAGAAGAGAAATTTGTAAGGAGTATCAAAACTTATTTTATCAATTTGCGAAAAATGTATGTACTGTGAAATTATATGCAGATGAAAAATATTAGTAAATAGGTGATTAGTACAGAGTTTGTACTGAGTGAGAATATTATTATTACTATCTACTCATGTAGATATTTATACAGCACGTTTCAGTTGTGGAGAAGTGAGTTGATCACCATACTACTATAGCATGCATTAAATTAGTCGTTTTAAGTTTTGGCATGTGCTATGACTAGCATAGGCCAAAACTTATTAACCCAGGCAAAAAGAACAGACGATGGATGGAATGCTGAACAATGCAAACATTCACCCCCAGTCACAAAGATCTGGGTTTAATTCCTAATTTTTTTGCCCACCACTCCACCCCAGTTGGGACCCAGCCATTTGAAAATCAGTCTTGATCCTGTTCTCCATGGAAACAGTCCAGCCCGAACTGCCAAGCCAGTTCCTCCATGGACCATGGACGAAAACAAGCATCCTAGGATCGGTTTCATTAAAGCCAGATCTGTGATTGGGGGTGAGTGTTTAAAAGTTTCAGCATTTCATTTGTCATCCTTTTGTGTTGCTAAAGTTGCCCTAAGTGGCCAGGGTATATCCAGACCTGGGTCCCTTGCTCCCTGTGCCACTGGATTCAAGCTAGCCTGGCTGATGAAGGGTGATACCCTGAAACCGGTCCCAGGATGCTCGTTTCCAGTCCAGAGAGGACCTGGCTTGGCAGTTTGGGCTGGACTGTTTCCCTGGGGTACAGGGTCAAGACTGATTTGCATATGGTTGGGTCCAAACTGAGGTGCAAAGTGAGCAAAAGAACAATGGATTAAACCCAGATCTGTGACTGGGAGTTATCAGGTAAGCTATAACTAGAGTGCTGTACATACATATTAATTGAGCCATAGCGTTGCTAAAACGGGTAATCATGCACATAGTTACATACAACTCTACAGCCATAGAGGCATTTATTCAATCACTTAAATATGTACTTAGGTACTGTTACACCTAGTTATTTATCCATTGAATATCTCATAAATGCATCTAAAGATAAAAAGTGACAAACTTACAGAGCATGTTACACAGCACATATTTGCTGCACTTATAAACCCAGTTATAGTGTCAGAAAACTGCTTATGAATCCAAAAGCGGGACAGCTAAATAATAATTGACACAGTAAGAAAGACACTAAGGGGCATATTTATAATTGTTTTGCGCCGAATTTGCATCTTTTTTTTTACCGGTTGTTTCCGGCACAGACAAAAGTGTTGAGGGTGTGTCCTGCTGAGGGTGTGGGAAGGTTGACCAGTTGTTTGAGCCCGAAAGTGGCGAGGCTCTCCATGGGGGATAGGGAGTTCAGGTCGGTGCGGTTGTCGAGATGAAAGTTGAGGTCACCGAGGAGGATGTAGTCCATTGAGGTGAAAGAATGGGGAGCGATGAGGTCGGCCAGGGCTTTGCTGAAAGGGGGTGTGGTCTAGGGGGTCTGTAGATGAGACTACCATGGAGGATAGTGTTCGGATTGGTCTGAATCTGAAAGTGTAGGTGTTCAGCGATGGGGTTTAGACATCGACACTGGTCGTGAGGTGGGCTGTGTCTTTGAGGACGATGGCAATGCCTGCTCCTGGTCGGTTGGCAGTGGCAATGTCACGGGTGAAGGTTAACCAGGTCTCCATGAAGAAGGCAACGTTAAGGGCAATGGAATTGAGTAGATCCCATACTTCTATTGCATGTTTTGAAAGGGAGCGAGTGTTGTGTAGTATGCATTTGAGGAGTCCAGATGGGCTAGTGGAGAGTGGGTTTGGTGTGCGGGGGCAGGTGAAAGTGCAGTTGCGGCAAGGGAACGGGCCTTGGGTGTCCTTAGGAGAAGCATGGTGGCATGTGAGATCACACTTGTGCATGCAGTTGAAACAAACTGCTTGATGTTATTGGGTAAAAGGTGGTACTCCAATTCCGAAAAAGGAGATGGGTCCTAGAAATGTAGAGGAAGTGATAGCTGAAGAGGCACAAAGAAGATGTAGGGAGGCCCCTGTATACAATTAGAACTGTAGTAGTATTTGCAGTGTCCATCAGGAATCAATTGATATTTTGAGAACTTCCATGCAAAAGTCTGAAGCAGAAAATGTGAATTTCACAAGGATTAGATCCATGCAAAGTAAGGAAGTATACTAATTTACAATAGCATTTACTGATGTTTTTATATAAGAAAGTGTGCAGAACCACCTTACATCAGTTCAGAATGATGGCTGTTCATCACTCTAAAATTCAAATTTTAGTTAGGAGACCTTACTTTGTGAAAACTCCTGCCTTATGTTTAGGAGAGATGAATAGAGCTCAATTGTATGGTACACTAACAGAGGTAGAAAACGTTTGTGAAGATGTTCAGTTTTGTTTCTTTGGTCCTGTAGAGGAGTCTAGGGAAAATGAGGAGCTGGTATGTGCAGATGTAGAGGAACGGAACACAGGCATTATTATTGATAACTTCACACACACAATTGCAAAGTTTAGCACAGTTTCTTCAGAGAAATCCAAACTATGTTTGTATTTGTTGACAACGCAGTCACTGCGAAGGCCAAACTCAAAATGTTGTTTTGTTCTCAAAAACTGAACAAGACAACAAAGATAAGTGGCAAGGATTTGCCGTATATTTATTTGAAGGGAAACACTTTGATTTGCCAACGCAGCAAATAATATGTAAATATTGTTATAATAAGTTAGAGGATAACAGAATGCCTGCAAGGGCAATACACAAAAAGTTAGAATTGATTTCAATTTCAGAAGAACTAAGGGAATTAAATATTTATGAATTAATTCTCATACAATTCATACACCCTTTTCAAGCAATAGTTTGTATGGAACCAAAGACTGGGAAACTATCACCAACACAGCTACAGAAATGCCTAAATGCCTTTAAAGGAAGAGCTGTCTACTTACCTTTAGATTTTAAATGGAATATTGAAACTGTTGGTATAGACAGAGATATTGATGAACCACTTATCATTCTTGTAAATGGTGTACCTACCAAAACCAAAAAAATCTAGCAAGAGCTATTGGACGTTAATAAAGTCAAAAAGCAAAATTATACGTCAAACAAAATAATATATTTTATTAAAGTGTTGATGTTGTTGGAGATGGAAGTTAAATGAAGGATGAAATGTGACC
Organism: Pleurodeles waltl; assembly: GCF_031143425.1. Taxonomy (NCBI): domain Eukaryota; kingdom Metazoa; phylum Chordata; class Amphibia; order Caudata; family Salamandridae; genus Pleurodeles; species Pleurodeles waltl. The sequence goes on along the minus strand of NC_090451.1, from coordinate 399,729,572 downwards.
CCCATGTGTACAGATTGAGAAGGTGGATAGAACTAAATCAGAAGAAATATATGAACATGAAACTGCCCATCCTCTGCATTCTAAAGACGTTATTGGTGGTGCTATTGATCTCTTTCATATAAAACAAGCAAAGAGAACTTCAAGGAGTGTGTGGGAGAAAGGTTTAGACGACTGCTGTTTTCCACACCTATTTCCCACTGGAGTAGGTGTCCGGTATGATATCCGGCCTGTGCAAATACCTGCAGCTGAGTGTAAGTCATCCAGATTATATTCAGAAGACTGTAGATTTCACCAGTGTATCCCACAAATATTCCATTTATTATTTGAGAGTGAATTGTCTAGACTATCAGATTCTGTAAACCACTTAATGAATGCAGGAGTTAATCTGCAAAATCATTCTGCAAAAGAATTAGTTGGCAAAGGTCATGCTAAGGATAAAAAGTTGGAATACAATTTTATTAATTTGATGGCCTGCCAGAGTGGGACTAAAAAGTATTAGTATCGTCATTGTGGTGAACTTAAATGCATGTTGCGAAACCTAAGAGCACCCAATTGGTTTGTGGCACTCAGTTGTACAGAATATCCGTGGGATGACTTGACTTTCTGAGAGAAGCAAACTCAAACATTAAGGACATCAATTTGAAGACAGCAGGAGAGGTTTGCTCTTTGGATCCTGCTAATGTTTGTAGTTATTTTAACCACAACTTTCAAGCCATGCTATCTGTTGGACCTGGCTTTTTGACAGGGTCATCCCCAAACTTTTTGCCTCCTTCCTCCAATTTCCTGACCTGTTGTTGTTGGCTTTTGACCTCTGGGCACTTTACCACTGCCAACCAGTACTAAAGTGCATATGCTCTCTGTATAACTTGTACTATTGATTAGTTTATCCATGATTGGCTATTTAATTTACTTGTAAGTCCCTAATAGAGTGCACTATATGTGCCTAGGGCCAGTAGATTAAATGCTACTAGTGGGCCTGCAGCACTGGTTGTGCCACCCACTTCATTAGCCCCTTAACCTTGTCTCAGGCCTGCCATTGCAAGACCTGTGTGTGCAGTTTCACTGCCACTTCGCCTTGGCATTTAAAAGTACTTGCCAAGCCTAGAACTCCCCTTTTTCTACATATAAGTCACCCCTAATGTGTGCCCTAGGTAACCCCTAGAGCAGGGTGCTGTGTGGGTAAAAGGCTGGACATGTACCTGTGTAGTTATATGTCCTGGTAGTGTAAAACTCCTAAATTCGCTTTTACACTACTGTGAGGGCTGCTCCCTTCATAGGCTAACATTGGAGGCTGCCCTCATACATTGATGAAGTGGCAGCTGCTGATCTGAAAGGAGCAGGAAGGTCATATTTAGTATGGCCAGAATGTTAATACAAAATCCTGCTGACTGGTGAAGTCGGATTTAATATTACTATTCTAGAAATGCCACTTTTAGAAAGTGAGCATTTCTTTGCACTTAAATCTTTCTGTGCCCTTCAATCCACGTCTGGCTAGGTTTAGTTGACAGCTCCTTGTGCATTCACTCAGACACACCCCAAACACAGGGTACTCAGCCTCACTTGCATACATCTGCATTTTGAATGGGTCTTCCTGGGCTGGGAGGGTGGAGGGCCTGCCCTCACACAAAGGACTGCCACACCCCCTACTGGGACCCTGGCAGACAGGATTGAACTGAAAGGGGACCTGATGCATTTCTTAGACACTCTTTAAAGTCACCCCCACTTCAAAGGCACAATTTAGTATAAAACAGGGCCTCTGCCCTACCTCATCAGACACTTGCTGGAGAAGAAACCGGAACCAGAAACTACATCCTGCCAAGAAGAACTGCCTGGCTGCTCAAAGGACTCACCTGTCTGCTTTTCTACAAAGGACTGATGCCTTGCTGTTGGCCGGCTGCCTTGCTGAACTCTTGTCTGGCTGTAAAAGTGCTCTCCAAGGGCTTGGATAGAGCTTTCCTCCTATTCCCTGAAGTCCCAGGACCAAAAAGACATATCTTTTTCATTTGGACTCTTCGTGCGCCGAAAATTTTGACGCACAGCTTGTTCCGCGACGAGAAAAATGCCGCACACTGATGCTGATCGACGCGACGCCTTCGGGGCGTCCGGAACTTCGACACACAGCCTCGCAAGGACAACGCCGCCCGACTTCCAGAGGGGAAATCGACGCGACGCCTGCTGTGAGAGCGAAACTTCGATGCACAGCCCGCGGAACAATGCACAGCCAGAAAACAAGCAGGAGAATCCATGCGCAGACCCGAGACATCTGGTATTCCCCGCGACCCACAGAAAGAGACTGTCCGCGAGCCGGAAAACGACGCACGACTTCCCCGCGTGAAAAATAACGACGCAAGTCCATGTGTGCTGGGGAGGAATCGACGCACACACCATTTTTCCACGTATCTCTTCTTCTGCGGCCCTTTGCGGAGATTTTCCACTCCAAATCATGTACTTTGTGCTTGAAAGAGACTTTGTTTGCTTTTTAAAGACTTAAGACCCTTTATATCACTTTTTAGTGATATCTTTACAAATTTATATTGCATCTTTGATCGTTTTGACCTGCAAATACCCAGATAAATATTATATATTTTTCTAAACACTGTGTGGTGTATTTTGTGGTGCAATATTATGGTATTGTATGATTTATTGCACAAATCCTTTACACATCGCCTTCTAAATTAAGCCGACTGCTCGTGCCAAGCTACCAGAGGGTGGGCACAGGCTAATTTTGGATGTGTGTGACTTACCCTGACTAGAGTGAGGGTTCTTGCTTGGACAGAGGGTAACCTGACTGCCAACCAAAAACCCCATTTCTAACACTATCTATCATCTGCAACAAAACAAATCCTCCTCTTGGCGAAGGAGCTGATTTATTTTGGCGTAAAAAGTACCAAGCAAGAGGTGCTCCTCATATTCACATGGTGTTATGGATAAAAGATACACCAAAATTTTGAAAGACAATGGTGAAAAAGCCCTGAAATAGCAAGTTCTGCACTTTTGAACACACAGATGAGGCAAGTACTGTAGTTGGAAATACAGGACTAAAGGAACATTTTATACAAGGTGTCGGTTTGGATTTCCAACACCTGAGATTTCCAAAGGAAGAGTAAATAGGTTTTTTAAAATCTGCAGTGAGACATTCACTGACTCAAAAATAACCCAAAAACACATACAGGTGGTCATTCCAACCCTGGCGGTCCATGACCGCCGGGTTGGAGGACCGCGGGAGCACCGCCAACAGGCCGGCGGTGGTCCAATGGGCATTCCGACCGCGGCGGTAAAGCCGCGGTCGGACCGGCAACACTGGCGGGCTCCCGCCAGTGTACCGCCGCCCATTGGAATCCTCCAAGGCGGCGCAGCTAGCTGCGCCGCCGAGGGGATTCCGACCCCCCCTACCGCCATCCAGTTCCCGGCGGTTCTCCCGCCGGGAACCGGATGGCGGTAGGGGGGGTCGCGGGGCCCCTCGGGGCCCCTGCAGTGCCCATGCCACTGGCATGGGCTCTGCAGGTGCCTCCGTAAGAGGGCCCCTAAATGTATTTCACTGTCTGCTGCGCAGACAGTGAAATACGCGACGGGTGCAACTGCACCCGTCGCACAGCTTCCACTCCGCCGGCTCGATTCCGAGCCGGCTTCATCGTGGAAGCCTCTTTCCCGCTGGGCTGGCGGGCGGCCTGAAGGCGGCCGCCCGCCAGCCCAGCGGGAAAGTCAGAATTACCGCTGCGGTCTTTCGACCGCGGAACGGTAACCTGACGGCGGGACTTTGGCGGGCGGCCTCCGCCGCCCGCCAAGGTCCGAATGAGGGCCACAGTCTCAAAAGAACAGAGGCCTCAAAGTATATTAATGACTATAATCCTGTGATTCTCAAAATGTTAAATGCCAATATGGATATATAACTTGTGGCAGGCAACTCCATTGCTGTTGCTTGTTATGTGAAATCCCACATTACAAAATCAAAGAAGACAGAGATGAAGGAGATGTGGGAGAAGATTTCCGCTGAAAAGTCTCTAACCAAGAAATTGTACAGCTTGAGTTTGAAAATGCTTTCACATAGGGAGCTAGGTTCCTATGAATGCTGTAATCGAGTGAGCTCAGCCAGTTTGTACTTGAAGTCAAGGGAAATTGTTTGGGTAATTCTAGACCTTGCAAGCACACTCAATAGAGTGTTGAAGTCTTTCCCAGAAATTTACTACCTAGCAGAGTTTGACCCAGAAAATACAGACATTGTGAAAACAAATATGTTGGACACTTACTATCCAAAAAGGAGTCCACATCTTGAAAATGAGTGTTTTTATTAAATACTTCAGATAACAGAAAACGTAGATGAAAGGAAATATGCAGTAGTTGGTTGAAACGGTTGTCTGGTATGAAACACAAAAGAAATTCTAATAAACCACTGAAAACCTTGTTGCCAAATTCCTGATAAAAGAGAGTTTTTCTATTTAGCACTCCTACAACTGTTCCAGCCTGGGCGTTCTGAGTCACAGCTACTCAGACATTTTGACTTCTACAACGATTCTTTCCACATTGTGAAATACAACATCCAGTGTTCAGTCTTTCCCGACTACATGAAAATGCTAAATGAGAGTGAACAGGAGGAAACAATTGCTACCTAAATAGTTAAGGACACTTCACAAATCAGCCAAGGTTCAGGACCTCTAAGTCAAGATCCTCTTGGACAACAAATTATTGAAAATGAAGCTGCAATAGCCATGAATGAGGTAGAGACAACAATGCAGCAAGCAAGACAATAAAATGTTGATTTGGAGCAGTTAGTTGGACAACTGAATGACAAACAGAAAGAAATATATGAGGAGGTAAAAAAGAAAAGAACGCATGGTGTCCTCCATGAGAGGAATGAATGCAAATGCTCATCATTTAAGCCAATTCTACTATACACCAGCTGTCAAGCTGGCACTGGGGAAAGCTTTTTAATTGAAGTTCTCACTGCTGGACTACAGACTCAAATTTGTTTTGAGTAGTAACAGCACCAACTGGGTTAGCTGCACACAACATTAAAGGAATTACTTTACATTGACTACTTATGCTACCTGTAGAACATGACAACAAACTGGAGAAGTAAAGGTTATCTGGTGAAGCTTGTCATGAAGTCTTCAGAGTACTGAAGAAATTGAAACTTTGAATCATCCCTTTATAAGCTTGAGAATGCAACAGATTCTAAGGACAGACTCTGAAGTGCTATTTGGAGGAAAGCACTTGATTGTGTTCAGCGATCTACTGACACCACTCCATGATGAATATCGGAATTCCTTGGGAAGTATTGGAAACATAAATATTTAGTTAAAATTCCAATACAAAGAACCACTTAAGAATATGCATCAAGTGTCTGATGTGGAATACGGAAATATTCTGAAGGGTATTAGAGTAGCAGTACTCACAAAAGAGGTGAAACGTTGCTTAGAAAGTTGACTTACAAAGAAACTATTTCTTACAAACAAGAAAGAACAAGAAAGAAGCACAGCTAATGTTCAATTTCATTCAAGAAGGAAAATCCATTGTCTTCATAAAGCCTACACTTCAGGAGTGCTCCTGTTTTAACAAAGAAGTACTAAAACTGGAGAAAGAAGATAATTCAGAAATTACAGCAATCAGCAAAATAGAACACCGGGGTGTGACAGTGCTCCTAGGTGAAAAATGACAGGCAAAATTGGATTAATTGGAGAAATCTGTTTCCAGAACTGTGGGATTAGAAAACGGTAGAATATTTTGTGGTGAAATTTAAATGGTGAGGAAGGATTTGTTAATGGTGTTATAGGGAAAGTAATTGATTTAATTTAGTTTCCTAACAGGAATGAGGTTAAATACCTATTGATAAAATTTGATAACATTTGATCAGATTGATAGCATAAAACAGATTGGAAGGCCTGTTGCACGTTTCTTGCTTGTGAAAGAGTTATATGCTTGGAGGAAACAGTTCCCAGTTTCTTTAGCATAAGCTGTGACTATTCATAAACCTCCAGGTTTAAGTGTAGATGCAGCATTCATTAATAGTGGTACTACTGGCTTTAAAGAAGGTATATCATATGTGCCATTATCGCAAGTTAGAACATTGTCCAGTTCGTATCTTGTTGACTTTGATGACAGTGAAGAAATGCTGATTCAAGTTGTGTCAAAGAGTACATCCAATTGAGTAGGGTTTATGCTCCTCATTTAGAACAGTATCCGATTTATAAAAAACCTACCATCTGCACAAAGAGAAAGCTTTTAAAGAATATAGTGATGTTGTTGAGAAGAAATGTAAGAAAGAAACCAAGGAACTTCCTAAGAAAAGAAAAAAAACTGACAATGCCGGAAATATTGTTGGTTACCAGTTATCAAATCCTTCTGGTGTCAACTGGTATGCCAATGTGGTTCTCAAGACACTGTTTTACATTACCTTGTGTTGTTGAACAGAGAGAAAACAAGAGATTATGCTCAGCACTGTTGGCATTGTAAAAGCACCTCCTCAGTGGAAGAAATTAGACACATTGTGCATCTCATAATTGAAACCTTTAGATGAATGCACTTGATTGGCAGACTTTATCCGAAATACTCAAGAAGATGCAAAAGAATTTCTAATGGTAACCTTTGGTATTTTAGAAGAAGAAAAAGTACCTACTGACAACTTATTTAGACTTAGTTACTCATGAAACTATGATTGTGAAAATTGCTCTTCGACAGCAACAACAGAAATAGATTCAGAGCAATTTATTTTCTTAATGCTACTGGATTACGAAACTGTCATAGTTGTTTAAAGAAGCTTCACAGAGCAATACCTGCAGAAATTGTCAATCAGACCTATTGTCCACTGCGCATATACGAAGGAGTGGCAAATATATTATTCTAAAGCTACAGCAATGTACAACAGATGAAAGTAAATTGGAAACAGATATTGCAAATTTTAAAAGAGTACAACTATCTATTTCACGAAAACCATATACAACTATGGCTAATATTTTTCATGAACAAGTTAGTATTACATGTGGACACTATACCATCTATTTCAAAATTACAACTGGATGGACTGAATGTAGCAACAGCAACCCAATGTTCAAGCAAAGACTGCCTTTTAAGCTACCAAATTATTAACTTCTGTTTTTTTAACCTACATTCTAAGGGGGTTTAGAACTCGAAATGTGAAACAGTATAGCTCTGGCACTTGTATTATGACTACTTATGACATCATACGGCCTACCGGGGGTGATATCTTTATAAGACTTGTGTGCAGTTAATCCTACTGAATTGGAAGCGTAAATTGTAAAGTAAAAACAAGGAGAAAAATATATTTCTGCATAAATAAATAATACTCAGAGTGTCATCTTTCATAAAAGAGTTAATATGACATCTGGATACTGCAATCTTTATTTAAAAATGAAAAATGTATGTCACAATGTAATAAGAACAATGTCACAATCAAGCAAACATCACATCATAACCTACCAAGTTCCTATGAGGATTACAATTGGAAAACTGAAATAGTGTACTTGTAGGTGATCTATGCTCAGCTGTTATGACATCATATGTCCTACGAGGAGTTATATCTTTATAAGGATGTATGTATTCTAGATACTTATATATATATATTAGAAGTATTTTATCAGTCCTAATAAAAAAACTATTATTTTTATGCATGTTTCTATAGAATACACTGCTGAGTATAGTAGATCTATTGGATAAATAATTGTGTTCCTTACTTAAAGTGACATAAGATGCAGTTCTGTTTTTTTTTCTACAATCTATATGATTGCTTTTCATACCAGTGTTCAGTGATGATTCTTTATACAGCATATCATTTATGGTGTAAAAGTATGGAACCTGAAAACAGTGAAAATGGAAAATGAAATGCTTAAATTAAATGTACCTTTGCTTTAGAGCCTGACAAATGTTTAGTGCTTCATTAACAACATACAATTTTGCACTGCTGAAACTTAAAGTTTATTGTACAAATTTATAAAGTGTAAAATTAACTGATATTTATCTTTTCTTTCTTTTTGCACAGATCAATGGAACCATTTATTGGAGCAATTTGTAGGACACTAATTAGATACTTCCCCATTTGTAATGCATCTCATATCCCACCCAGACACACCCAAAAATACACTAAAGCACACGCTGACACACCCAAGTACAAACAGACACATACACTGACCCACCTAGACACACACTGATGCATATGCTAACATACCAAGGCAGACACTGATGAATACCCTGAGACACCCAGGTATACACTGATGCTTACACTAACACACCCCGGCACACACTGATACATATGCTGACACACTCAAGCACACACCAGTGCATACACTGACACACCCAGGCACACTCTGATATGTACACGAACAGACCCAAGCACACAATGATGCTTACACTGAGTCACCCAGGCACATACTCATACATACACTAACAGATCCAGGCACACACTCATGCGTACACTAACACACTCAGGCACATGCATGCATACACTGACAAACCCAGGAACACTCTGATACAAACTTACAGACCCAGGCACACACTGATGCATATACGGAGATACTCAGGTGCACATGCATACATACACGAACACATCCAAGCACACACTTATGCATACACAGACACACCCAGGCACACACTCATACATACACTGACATACCCAGGCACACACTCATACATACAATACCAGACCCAGGCACACACTAATATATACACTGAAACACCCAGTCACACACTGAGACATATACTGACACGCCCCGGCACACACTCATACACAGACACATACTCATACTTACACTGACAGACCCAGGCACACACTGATGTGTACACTGACACACCCAGACACACAGTGATGCATACACTAAGAGACCCAGGATCAAATTCATACTTACACTAACAGACCCATGAATGCACAGATAAATACACTGACACACCAAGGCACACACTGAGACATACACTGATACACCCAGGCACAGATTCAGATATACAATGACACAGCTCGGCACATACTGATGCATACACTGACACACCCAGGAACACATTGGCACATATACCGCACAGTGATGCTGACACTGACACGCCCATGAACAATGTATGCATAGAATAACAGACCCAGGCACACACTGATACATACACTGACACACAAAGGCACACACTGAGACATAGAATGAAATACACTTGCACACACTGATGCATACACTGCCAGACCCAGGCACGTTGATGCATACCCTGACACACCCAGGCGCGCACCGATTCTAGAACTAACAGACCCAGGAACACACTGATATATACTGACACACCCATACAAAAAATTAGACTTACACTGACACCACCCTGGCACACACAGATGCAAATACTAACACACCCAGTCACACACTGAGGTATACACTGATGCACAAAGACACACTGGTGCACACACTGACACACCTAGGCACACACTGATGCATACACAGACATGCCCAGGAACATATGTATATGTACACTGACACATAAATGCACACACTGATACATACACTAACACACCTAAGCACACACTAATATATATACTGACACATTCAGTCACACTACATTGATGGATAGACTGACACACCCATGCACACAACGAAGCTGACACTGACACACCTAGGCACACACTCACACATATACTAACAGACCCAGGCACATTATGACACATACAAAGACATACCAATGCACACACTGAGACATGCATTGACACACCCTGGCACTCACTGATGCATACACTGACACACTCAGAAACACAGATGCTTACACTGACACACACAGGCACACACCGATGAAGGCACTGACACAACCAGGCACACACTGACATACACTGAACACTCTGACACAGGGATGCATAAGCAGACACACATATTGCACCCACTGATGCATATACTAACACACCAAGACACATACTCATACCTACACTAAGAGGTCCAGGCACAAACCTTATGCAAACAGACCCAGGATCACACAGATACATACATTGACAAACCCAGCCACACACTGAGACATACACTGACACACCCAGGCCTATACTCATACACAGAGTAACAGACCAAGCACACATTTATACACACTCTGACACATTCACTGACACACCCAGGCACACGCTGAGAAATACAGTGACACACCATAGAACACACTGACACATACACTGAGACACTCAGACACACTGATGCATACACTAACACACCCAGGCACACATTGATAGATACACTGACACACTCAGTCACACACTGTTGAATATACTGACACACCCAGGCACACACTCATACATACACTAACAGACCGAGGCACACTCATGTTTATACTGACACACCCAGGCACATTCTGATGCATACACTGACACACTCAGGCACACACTGATGCATACATTGACACATTGAGACACACTGATGCATATGCTGACACACCATGGAATGCACTGATATATCCATTGACACACCCTGGCATACGCTGACACATACAACGACACACCAATGCACAAACTAATACATACACTGACATACCCTGACATTCCCTGACTCATATGCTGACACACTCAGGCACACTGATGTATACACTTACACTCCCAGGCACACTGATGCATACACTCACACCCCAGGCACACATTGATACATACATTGGGAGACACTGATGCATACACTCACACCCCAGGCACACACTGACACATACACTGAAACACCGAGACACACACTAATGTATACATTGACACACCATGGCACATCCTGCCACACTCAAACACAGTGATGCATGCACTAATATGCCCAGGCGAACACTAATGCAGGCACTGACACACTCAGGCACACACTGATGCATGCATTGACACATTCAGACATACTGATGCATACACTCACAAACCAAGTCACACACTGATGCTAGCACAGGCACCCCCAGACACACACTCATACATACTGTAACCAGGCATGCACTGATACATACATACATACACTGACACCCACACATAAACTGAGACATACACTGACACAATCTGGCACACACTGATGCATACACTTATACATCCTTGCACACACTGACACATACACTGACACACTTAAACACACTGATGCATTCACTGACACACCCACACACTGAGTCATACACTGACACACCCAGACACTCACCCTCAGGAAGGCACTGACACGCCCAGGCAGACACTGATGCATACACTGACACACTCAGATACACTGATGCATACGCTGACCCACCTAGACACACACAGATACATGCAATGATATACCTAGGCACACACTGATGCATACACTGACAACCAGGCACACACTGACAAATACACTGACACACTCATACACACTCATGTATACACTGACACACCCAGGCACACACTGAACCGGGCATTGACACACCAAGGCACACACTGATCTATACATTGACACACTTGCACACCCTGATGTATACAGTGACACACCAAGGCACACACTGAGACAGAGACTTACACACCTTGGCACACAGTGACACATACACTTACTTACCCAGGCACACTGATGCATACACTGACACACCCAGGAGAACACCAAGGCAGGCACTGACACACCCAGGCACACACTCATACATAAACTAACAGAACAAGGTATGCACTGGTAAATACACTGACACATCCACATACACACTGAGACTTACACTGACACCCTTGCACACACTGATGCATACACTGAGACACTTAGGTAGACATTGATTCATATGCTAGCATACCTAGGCACACACTGATGCATACATTGACACACTCAGACACACTGATACATACACTGACACACACACAGGCAGACACTGACATACCAAGGCACACACTCATGCATAGACTGACACACTCAGGCGCACTGATATCCAGCACAAATTGATATGTACACTGACACACCTAGCACACACTGATCCATACACTAACACACCCTGGCACACACTGATATATACTGATATATATATATATATATATATATATATATATATATATATATATATATATATATATATATATATATATATATATATATATATATACACTGACACACTCAGCCACACTGCTGCATACACTGACACACCCAGGCACATGGTGTTCCAAAGAGTGACACACCCACACACACACACTGATGCATACACTGACTCACCTAGGCACATACTCATGCATACACCAGCAGATGCAGGCACATACTGACCCTCAGGCATGCACTGACACATACACTGGCATACTCAGAGACACTGATGCATACAATGACACAACGAGACACACACTAATGCAGACACTGATACACCCCTTCCCTCTGATGCACACACTGACACAACCAGGCACACATTAATGTGTACACTGACACACTCAGGCACACACTGACACATATACTGACACACTCAGACACACTGATGCATACACTGACACGCCCAGGCACACACCCATGCAGGCACTGACACACCCAGGTGCACACAGACACATACACTGACACACTCAGACACACTGATGCATACACTGACATGCCCAGACACATGCTGATGCAGGCACTGACACACCCAGTACACACACATACATAAAATAAGAGATCCAGGCACACACTAATACATACACTGACATACCCAGGCACACTTTGAGATATACACTGTCACACGCTTGCACACACTGATGCATACTGTAACACACCCTGCCACACACTGATGCATACACTGACACACACAGACACATTGATGCATACAGTGACATACCCAGTCATACAACAACACATATAGTCGCTCACAGAGCCACTCACTCACCAATGCAGGCAATAACACACCATATGACTCACTCATAGAATCACTCACACTGACACTCAATCAACCATATGCTCACTAACACACAAATATAGATAAGAAGATATATTCAGACTTTTACAAACATACATATAACATATCTTTTCTTTCTTAAACCAGAAGAGGTAGTTCTAACAAGACCATTTTTTCAGAACATAATTGTTTCTTTATTTTTGTGTTTTAGAACAGTTTTGTGCTTTATTAATTTTTTTTTTTTTTTATCTAGGAAACAGGGCCCTATTTAGATTCCAGCAGACGGGTTACTCCATCACAACGGTGACTGGTATCCCGTTCACCGATATATAAATCCCGTTATTTCCTATGGGATTTATATTTTGGCAGACAGTATGTTTGTCACCCTTGTGACGGAGTACCCATTTGCTGAAATCTAATTCAAGCCCTAGTGCCAAACAACAAAATGCAAAAACTGTGTGCAACAACTGGTATAAATACAAACTTGTATTTGTCACAAATGTCAATCAGCGGAGGGATGGGCTGCTCCTCCATGCTCAGAACCTTTTTGCACTTCAATAGCAAATTGTGGAACTCTTGGGGTAAGATCCAATTGAGCAGTAGTAGTGGTAGACATTCCAGGTAGAGCTTTACCCACTGAAGATATTGCTGTAGTGCTGTGGTCACGCTCTCTCTCTGCACGGGCTTGGTACCTTTAGTGAGTTCTTTTCAGATATTTTAGCATTCTAGAAGTGCCACTGGAGTACTTTTTTTAAGTGTCTCTCAATAGTAATTTGTTGCACAGCATGAACTACACCTTTTGGGCTACCACTTTCTTTTCCCCTTTTGGAGTGCTGCAAAACTTTGAGGTAATACTCTCCTTCTTGGGAGTTCTTTCTTGTCATAAGAAGAGCTTCTGTTGTTCACTGCTATATTTTCAGGAGCTGATCCCATATTTTGTTGAGAAAAAACAAAGTAAGACACACAAAAAAAATCTCTATCTCTAGATGAGGAAGTGTGAAGAATCACAACCACACCTAAAGCATGGAATAAAGGTGTGGAAACTTCCTGTACAAGTGATTGAAAGGTCTGTGAACCAGTGAAATCTTACACCCACACCTACAGCATGGGATAAAGGGGTGCACAATTCCTGTACAATTGACTGAAAGGTCTTTGAAACACTGAAATCCATTTGTTCCTGTGTCACATGGGATTTGTGATGACGTTGTGACATTGTCACAAATCCCAGGAAATTAAAAAACTGTCCTGGGTATGGGAACTGAAGGCCTAAATAGGCTCATGGAGAGGGCTGTGTGGCCCCTTCCCCTTTAAAATACAAAGAGCCCTGGGGAATAGTGTCCCCAGGGCCTAATGAGGATCAGAGAAGGAGTCTGCACAGCATTTTGTCCCTTTCAAAAACAACACTGCCCTGGGGATTGGGGGTCCCCAGGTCATCTTTAAGGCTCAGAAGGTGGGGCCATGCAGCCCTACTCTCCGTTAAAATAATACAGTGCTGGGAGATGGGTCCCCAGGGCTTAATAAGGCTCAGTGAGGGTGGGTGCTTGCCCCTTCCACTTTAAAATACAAAAGGCACTAGGCGATGGGATCCTCAGGGCCTAATGAGGCTCAGGGAGTGGGGGCCACATTGCTTCCTCACCTTTCTTACTGTTATGTCCCCCTCCCTTTTTCTGTTTTTAGCCAAAGAACGGGGTCCCTGGGGCCCAAAGCCAACCAAATGCTGCGTGTGGCAAGGGCCATGTATCTCATGGAGTTGCTAGCGCCTGGTCCTTAGTAAGTAAACTTATAAGAGGACACGTATAGGTCGATGAACCTTTTGGATTGCATGCAGTATTCTAGTCATACAGTGACCATTAGACCAATAATCAAATCAATAATTAAGGTAACATTTTATAGAAAAACACCTTAAAACCATCTACTCATGAATAACCACGACTCATAATGGAGTTAACAATTTTTTATTTCCCTATTGATTACAACTCTAAATCATCTGTTAGATCAATCTTTATTCAATCAACTGAATTTATTAATTTATTAATTGAAAACATCAGCTCTTTGCGAAAACATATGCAACAATGGAATTTTCATAAGCTAAGAATACCAGCATTAATATTGAAGTTCAGCAATTAAGTTCGTCAGTCAACGTCACCCTTAACAGCCTACCTAACCAATATTAGCATCAGCATGTGGGTCATCATGCGAAAAACAATTTGGAGAAAACATCCATTTGGAAAAATCTACCTAAGTGAGAATTTCTATAATAGGCACAATTGATACCTAGAAGAAAAGGTATAAAATCGTCAGTCACATTTTCATAGCTACCTATCCAGGATGGATCAGCAACACGTCAGTCTTCGTCTTCAGGTCATCAATTCGTCAGCTACGGATCAGGCTCACAGATATGAGCCCAATATCAGCACCTCGGACAGCATCTCCTGACATCATCAATTCTTCTCCGCAACTCTGAATTTTTGCCCCTTGTCATGACTTTTTATTAGCCCCCTAATTGCTAATTGGTCAGTCAGTCGGCAGATGTGACTTTAACCTATGGTTTTTGTTTACCAAATCTACTAATTTTCATATTAGTCCGTTCACAAGATGTGGATTGGTTCTTCATGCGATGCCCTCATCATCCGGCTCATCAGGTATCAAAATTGTTGCATAGTCCTCTTCAGTCAGCGCCTCAATTGTTCAAGTCCTGGGAAAGTACATTTAGCCTGCTCTACACATAATTGTATCAAATTGTCTTCATCATCTCCTGTCCGCCGGTACATTGCAGAAAATTCTAGCTAAGTAACATGAACATCGAGCGGGTCAGGGTCATTGCGAGCTTCCAGTCCTTTGCAAGCATTTAGCATTTCAGTTTTTTGAGTGTGTGAGGCCCAGGGAAACTAGGTTTTTAGTCCAGCTAACTTAGCACTACAAATTAATACAAAACGTAGGCTAATCATCTCATTATGACATATTATTACATTTTTCTCATATATTTTCATTTTTTCATAATGCTTCAGTCATTTTAGTACATATGGTGATCAAACCCCGAGGGCACATTTTCAAACGTTAGGCACTTTGGCACTAGGCACTTTGCTAGGCACTTTGCAAAAAACAGGTCAGTTTTCAAAAGAAACATTTGATGTTACCATGTTGTGTTTTGGCCCATTCCTTGTCACGGGCACTAGGCCTAGCCGCACAAGTGAGGTACCATCTTTATCAGGAGATTTAGGGGAATGCTGGGTGGAAGGAAATGTGTGGCTTCTCTCAGATTCTAAAACGTTCTGTCACCAAAATTTGAGGAAAATGTGTTTTTTTTGGCCAAATTTTAAGATTTGCTAAGGATTCTGGGTAACAGAGCCTGGTGAGAGTGCCACAACTTACCCCATCATGGGTTCCCCTACATGTCTAGTTTTCAGAAATGCCCAGCTTTGCTAGGTTTCCCTATGCTGAGCAAGAGGCCAAAATCCACAGCTAGGCAATTTGCAAAAAACTGTCACGACTTACGTGCTGCTTTACCCTGGAGGCCGCAGAGCGAGTGGCGTGGATCCTGTTCTTGAAGGTTCAGCCTTGGCCCAAGTAGGGACGACTCTTGCTGAGAGCCACGGTGCTGCAGGCAATTGGTACGCCAAGAGCAGGCCGTGCCCCTCAGAAGTAGCGCCAGAGGGAAAAAAACCCTAAAAGGGGAAAAAACCTCCACAAAGAATGTTCCTAAAACAGGAACAAAAACGAAGAGATATCAGCAAGAGCAAATACAGGAAAAAGTATTCTGAACTGATGAGAACCAGCACAGGAATACGAGGAAACAGGAGCGAAGACACCATCTAAACAGAAAGTGTTGCAGCGTAAGGAGAGAAAGAATCACAGCCCTTAAATACCAACAAACAGGAAACGACCAACAGGAAGTAAAAGGACACCATCTTAGATAGGGAAAAGCACATAGAACACAATGGACTAGGAACCATAGAGAATAGGGAACAAGGAATGCTGGGAAGAGAAAGGAAACATGGGAAGGAGCCGAGCCGAATGTTCGGATCGTGCCGCACGCAGCGGCGCAACAAAAACAGGTCAGTTTTCATAAGAATAACTTGATGTGTCCATGTTGTGTTTTGGACCCTTCCCTGTCGTAGGCACTAGGCCTACCCACACAAGTGGGATACCATTTTTATCAGGAGACTTGGGGGAATGCTGGGTGGAAGGAAATTTGTGGCTTCTCTCAGATTCCAAAACTTTCTGTCACCGAAATATGAGGAAAATTTGTTTTTTTTGCCAAATTTTAAAGTTCGCTAAGGGTTCTGGGTAACAGAACCTAGTGAAAGTGCCACAGGTTACCCCATCCTGGGTTCCCCTAGGTGTCTAGTTTTCAGAAGTGTCCAGGTTTGTTAGGTTTTCCTAGGTGCCGGCTGAGCTGGAGGCCAAAATCACAGCTAGACACTTTGCAAAAAAAGGTCAGTTTTCTTTGGGAAAATGTGATGTGTCCATGTTGTGTTTTGGGGAACTCCCTATAGCGGGCACTAGGCCTACCCACACAAGTGAGGTACCCATTTTTTTCGGGGAGACTTGGGGGCGTGCTAGGTGGAAGGAAATTTGTAGCTCCTCTCAGATTCCAGAACTTTCTATCAAAGAAATGTGAGGACATTTTTTTTTTTCAACTTTTGAGGTTTGCAAAGGATTCTGGGTAGCAGAACTTTGTGAGAGCCCCACAAGTCACCCCATCCTGGATTTCCCTAGGTGTCTAGTTTTGCAAAAAGCACAGGTTTTTTAGGTTTCCCTAGGTGCCGGCTAAGGTAGAGGCCAAAATCCACAGCTAGGCACTTTGCAAAAAACACGTCAGATTTCAATGTAAAAATGTGATGTGTCCATGTTGCATTTACTGTTGCGGTCATTAGGCCTACTCACGCAAGTGAGGTACCATTTCTATCGGGAGACTTGGGGGAATACAGAATAGCAGGACAAGTGTTATTGCCCCTTGTCTTTCTCTACATTTTTTTCTTCCAAGTGTAAGAGAGTGTGTAAAAAGAATGTCTATTTGAGAAATGCACTATAATTCCAATGCTTGTTTGGGGACCCCGGAATTCAGAGATGTGCAAATAACCACTGCTACTCAACACTTTATCTTGTGTCCATTTTGGAAATACAAAAGTTTCCTTGATACCTATTTTTCGCTCTTTATATTTCAGCAAATGAATTGCTGTATGCCTGGTATTCAATGAAAACCCATTGCAAGGTGCAGCTCCTTTATTGGCTCTGGGTACCTAGGGTTCTTGATTGAACTACAAGCCCTATATATCCACACAACCACAGAAGTCCAGCAGATGTAACGGTATACTGCTTTCCAAAATCTGCCATAGTTGGAAAAAGTTATAGAAGAAAACGTGGCAGGAAATGGCTCTTTTTTACCTCAATATCAACATATTTATATTTTAGCTGTTACTTTCTGTGGGAAAACCTTAAAGGATCTACACAAATGACCCCTTGCTAAATTCAGAATGTTGTCTACTTTTCAGAAATGTTTAGCTTTATTGGATCAATCATTGGTTTCACAACTATTTCTATCTCTAACTGGAAGGAGGCTAAATGCACAAAAAATTGTTAAAATGGGGTATGTCCCAGTAAAATACCAAGATTGTGTTATAAAATGTGGTTTTCTGATTCAAGTCTGCCTGTTCCTGAAAGCTGGGAAGATGGTGATTTTAGCACTTCAAACCCTTTGTTGATGCCATTTTCAGGGTAAAAAAAAACACAAGCATTCTTCTGCTGCTCTTTTTTTTCCATTTTTGTTTTAAAAAATGATTTTTTTGCTGTATTTTGGTTAATTTCTTGGTGTTCTCCAGAGGAACCCCCAAACTCTGGGTACCTCTAGAATCCCTAGGATGTTCAAAAAAAGGACGCAAATTTGGCATTGGTAGCTTATGTGGACACAAAGTTATGAGGGCCTAGACGGGAACTGCCCCAATTAGCCAAAAAAAAGGCCTGGCACCAGAGGGGGAAAAGGCCTGGCAGTGAAGGGGTTAAAAACCAAGGGTTACATGGAAGTTATAGTTAGGCTTATATTTTAAACGTACAAAATCATAGAAATTCAACTGTTTAAATTAGAGTTATCTCAAGTAACTATAACTCATGCCCTAAGGTAACTACAACTCGCACCCTCCACATGCACTGCTAATTCCCCCCAAATTACAACACTCATGACATCTTTGATAGCATCATTGAAAATATCAATGTAACATTTGCAGTAAAATCTTTACCGAAATCACTATGCATGTCGGGGGCACAAGTTATAGCTACTTGAGATAACTCTAACTATAACAGTCACTGATGACATGTTGAATAACATCACTGAAGACATCACAGGTGACATCAGTTGTGTGCAGGGGAGGTGGGCCTCCGGATATGCCCTAACAACATCACCACATGAACTCTTATTTCAACCAGTATACATGACACCCTGTTCAATTCTGCAGTCATACTTTTTCCATTCAGTGCAATCACAGCGCCTTGCCGTCACCACAGACACCTTCCTATTACTGAGTGCGCAGACTGCATATTACCATCACCAAGCAACAGATAGGATGGTCCTCCTGAATGCACATACACACACCATGCCTACCCAAAGAGTTCACATTAAAGGTCACCACAATGTTCTGGAACACAAGCAGCATTGTCAATGAGATGCTGGTCTAGAGAGTGCACACAGAGCACATAGCAGCAGAGAGCCTGGGGCTAGAGGGCACTGCACTGCAAGAGGGCCACCAGCCTGGGGAGTGACTTCTGTAATCCAGCATTAGGGATGGGGCAATGTGTACATGCACAATCCAAATCTACCTCCTACTAAGCCTGGCAGTAAAGGGCATTTACTGTGTCAGAGTACCCTTAGCAGTGCAGGAGGAGCTCCAACCAATGATTCCTAGTCATTAACGCAAGACTGGATATAGTGGTGCACTCTGTGAAACAGCCATAGAATGTTCCTTTTACAGCACACAGCCATTTAATGACTTACCAAAGTGCTAGCCACTCAGAAATAAACAACCAATGTGACAGTCCCTTTTACTGAAGAATATGTTGAGAAAACACCACACAGTGGGCTGGGTTATATGTGTATTTAATTTGCAACACATATCAAAAGGCTTCATAGTACTATAGAAAAACTGTACTCTAAGAAAATGAGCTAAGTAAAGACTTTGATATCTAAAGAAGCACAGCCAACTTGTTGTCGACAAAGCCATGTTTTGGCAAGTACAGCATGCACACTATGGTCTCTTCTTTTAATTTACCACCACAGGTTTCTCATGCAGTCATATATCATGTGACACAGTTCTCACGTTTGTGTCTTCATACACAATCAATAGTTTCCATATGATAATCATACCACAGTGACTGTTGTATGCTGTCGCCCAGAAGTTTCCATTCTCCTTCTTCTAGGTACTCCATCCAAAGCACTCTGATCCTACCAATGTGCTTTGGGGTGCTTTACAAATATCCAAAATATATATATTCTCCCAGATAGTGCATTGTGTTGGAGCATGTATCGAAAGTCACGATTTCAGTATTCTGGTATACCTTCTCTGATTTTTACACATGGTACTTAGGAAGTGTTAAGGGCATTGGGGCTACCCCATGGCCCCTAATGATTTTGGCTGTTGTGGGTGCCTGAGCACCCAATTTGGAAAAAATACCTGGGTACTGCTGGCACACACTGTAGATTCTGGCTCAGGATCCAGCAGGTTCTGCAGGGGCCTTAAGACTCACCCCAAAGCCTTCAACTATAAATAAAAATGTGCTGCTTCCCAAGGTGGGTTCTGGGGCACCCATGGAAAAAGACAATTGCTGACTCTCTCCAGCCTCACAATAGGTGCTGGCTGGAGAGACGGCATGGGGCCGTGGGGGCACTAAGGCTCCCCCATGGCCCCCAACTAATAGAAATGTGTACAGAGGCACCCATTAAAAAAACAAATATAAACCAAATAAAGAAAAATATATTTTTGCAGGACCTCTTGTTTATTATTCACTGCTCCTGTAAGGAGTGCCCCATAATGCCTGAGGACCTTTTCAAATTATTGTTTTTCTTCTTAGTGATGCCACTTGAAGGTGTAGGGGCACGACCAACCTCAGTTTTATTGTTGCGGAGGGCTGCAGGGTTCACAGCAGCCCCCAACAACTTTTTTAAAAAAACACAACAAGTCTCCTGGGTATGGAGAGCTCATCATATGTCTTTAAAGTACTCCGAGCTGGACCGGTATGCTCTTTTGCTACAGTGCACAACACTCTTGCGGTTGGTTCTATGGCTGCCCTTTCTGGCTTGAAAAATGGTAAAAAACTCTCAGAGACATGTTTAATTTAAAAAAAATGTTTTAATAAAACTAATTTGTGACCATCACTATTAGTAAACATTGCAAAGCATGAATTTATCAGATGTACATTTGATTATAGTGATTAGTGACTTGGTGACAAAGCCAATAGGTTAGGTTTATATATGTTGATGTGCTCACTCCTTGATAAAGCCAAAAGGCCCGCCACCTGTTATATTTTTTTTATTTTGACCCTTTGATTAAGCCATTAGGAATGCCTTACTTAAAATAACACCCTTTATATTGTTACATGACATAGTCAGTCCTGCACAACTGGGGGTTGTATGGCTGCAAGGGGTTTAGTGCAGGGCCTGGTCACATACCATAACATGAGGCATATGCCAGTATATTCTGCACATGACAGCACATGCTGCACACAGCAATGGACATCTTTCTTTATGCTGGAAAAAACATATACATTCACTGAAAAAACAAAGGTCAAATGATCCTGTAGTTAAGAATTGCAGTTTGTTACTTCACATAAACAAAACCTTAGAAATTCAGTGAAAAAACGAAGGTGCCCTAATATAACTATAGCTTGCCATGCACTGCTAAATACTTCAAATATTACAGCACTTATGCCATGTTCTATGATAACCTTGATACCCTCACTGCAACATTTGAAATTATATCTTTGATGACCACACTGTGCATGGTGGGGGTGCGAGTTATAGTTACTTTATGGCATCAGTTGTAGTCAGGGCCACTGGAATAATGCAGCAGGGGAGCCAAATTGACAACATTGCTTCACTATTTTATCATTGTCATGTATGCTAATACTGTCTGAGCAAATGTTTCACCTCATTTGGACCAGTTTAACACTCAAATACAGAAATAGCCAACTGGAAGATGACCAGTTAACCTTTTTGAAAGGACGTCCAATGCATGTGAACACATGTTGGCAAAGTTTTTGTAAATTTGATCCATTTGCGTTTGAAACATCTTTGTTAAAATCTGCAGATAATGCAGCAGATGATAGATTATGTGGCAAATGCAGGAAATCCATAATTATGCAAAACAGTCTGCAGCCTTAATTCCAGGGGCCCTGGTTATAGTTACTTGAGATAACTATAATAGGTGAATTTCAGTTGTTTGGTTTGTTGAAAACTGGGGGGGCGTATTTACTAAACTTTCACACAACAAATGGCAGGGACACTTTCCTGCACAAAGGCAATCTCTCTTTTCCTCTTTCTATGCGTGCCCCAGTTTGCAGCAAACAAAGAAAGAGGAAATATTGAGGAGAAAAAAAAATTCTCCTTGTTATGCCATCCTCTGGGAGGCGTAGCAATTTCACACAATCCCAGGTTTACAAACCTTTGTAAATCTGGGATTGCGTGAAATCCATTGGTGGATCCCTGGGAACGGACATATTCCACCCATGGAACACTTCCCAGAATTAAATGTAATGAAATGCAGTGCAAGCCGATTTATTGTGTTACATTTTCCTTATAGAGCCAGGCACAAAAAGCCCCTTGCATAGCTTTGTACAAATCTCCTAGCATTTTGTCTCATGGATGGGCCACAAAACCATGAGGCAAAATGTCAGTAAATATGGCTCAGTATGTTTTAGATCACATTTTCACCTAACTATAACGTCCTTTTAACCTTTGTTTTTTTCCTTGAAAATGTGTGTGTATGTCTATATTTCTAGGTCTATATATTTATCTAAAGATGAACTATCTATTTCTTTCCCATTATTGTGGTAATGCTCAGAACTTTGCAACCTTGGCCACTAATCCCCGAATAAATAAGAAAGTCCCATGAGAACTGTGCCGGGTAAAGCAGTGATGCACCTTTTGAGCACTTTTATTTTGTCGCCCTTTGCTTACCCACAAGCTCAAGGTGTAATTAATGCCATTATTGGGACCACTGCGCTTTAAGAAATACTTAGTGGCATTTATGGTGTATATCATCTACTGACGATGCACGTTTATTTTTCATTCGGTTGCCAAATTGTGACTTTCGCTTTGATGAAGCAAAACTAAGATAGAAGAGTATTTTCCTATGGGACATAACCACAACGAGAAATGTGAAACCGTGCAGTTATTTTGTTTCTTTATCTTACATACCTTTGTATGATATTTATTGCTGGATTGCTTGGAAGATGTGCATTTAAATGTGG
Organism: Pleurodeles waltl; assembly: GCF_031143425.1. NCBI lineage: Eukaryota > Metazoa > Chordata > Amphibia > Caudata > Salamandridae > Pleurodeles > Pleurodeles waltl. The sequence continues at coordinate 399,706,388 of NC_090451.1, read as the reverse complement.
TTTATGGATGTACCTAATTCGAAGAGACCTGACTTATTTAGCTTAAACAACTCATGTTTTTTACTTCCTTGTCAGTCTGTTTAATTTTTATACAGACGCAGGCGAGATACTTAATCATGGTTGTAAGTGGCACCACATAAGCAAACGAGCAGACTTAAAAACTAATTAAAAAAAGTGTGTAATCAAAATTCCTCATAAATGTCCCATATCCCTTTAGCATGAGGTTGACTCACACCTTTTCTAAAATTGTAACTTTCTTTCCCGTAAATATTTTTACAGCGGTGTGGATGTGAACCATCCCCTAATAATTTTATTTCCCCGCCTCTGGAAATACCATTCTCGAGGGCCCTGGTAATCCAGGGACTGGGAAATAATGGAGATTACAGGTTTGTGTGCAATAATATTCAGACTATCATATGTCTTGGCATTACAATTTATTAGGGAGATTGGTCCTGTATAACCCTGGATTTAAAGGGGATTTACCTTTTTTCCTGAAAACAATAATATTAGTTGCCTTCCACTAGGAGGGAATCAACCCAGCCTGAGCTTTAAAAAAAACTGAAAGCAGGTGTTGCTGAATTTCATTAAAGAAGGCCTTATAAACCTCGAGGGTAGGTTATCTGTCCCCATGGCTTTCCCCAACGCTAATGATTTGATTGCATCTCCTACTTCCTCATAAGATATTGGTAACTGCAAAACATCCCAGTCGTCTGGATTAACTCGAGCCTCGTCCATTATGCTAAAGATCTCATCATAGCCAGCATGAGGAGGAGAAGTATTGTCTGTGTTTAGGTTCTGATAAAATTCTCTAAAAACCTTACTTATATCAGCAGGCGGTCACATTTACACTCTTGGGTATTCTGTATGGCTTTTATCCATCTTCCAACCCCCTTCTGTCTAATACGCATTGCGGGTAAGCGTCCAACGTTTTTCCAAAATTTATAACATTACAACTTGTGGTTGTGGAATTTAGCAACAAGCTCCTTGCTGAAAAACTGCAAAATTCTAGCTTTCAGCACTGCAATCTTTTGTTGGACATCAGTGCTATGACTTTTCTCAACTGCTACTCTAGTCTGAGGCTCCCCTAATAATGAAAGTTCTTTATCTCCCCCTCCCCCAGCCACCACCCAATTCCTGGCTCTCGCCTTGTACCCCTGCCTTCATCCTCCTCTCCCCACCCAACCACTGAGGGCATTTGAACCAACTGGGTCCCTGGATGGTAGAATCCCCTCCTCCCTATATCTGACTCATTATATAGATCCCAACCAAAGATCACCAGCATGTAGCCAGTTCTGCCCCATCCTCATACCATGATTAAATCCCAAACTCATAACCAGGAAAAAACATCAATAGCCAATAGCCATGCTCAATACATATGAACAATGATTCATCAATAATCATTGGAACTCAAATATACTGTAACTGCCCAAACCAGATTATCCTGAGTTCAGACTTTTGAGAAACTCTTTTGCTTTGATTTCTGAAGTAAAAAGTGTGCCCTGTCCTGAATGTTGACTTTTAGCTTTGCTGGGCTCATCAGAAACACTTGAGCCTTCTTGTTCTGGAAGGGCTGTATCATCTGTTTAAACCACCACCGCCTTTCCACAATGGCGTGGCAGAAGTCAGGTCTAACATAGAATGAACATCCCTGAAGAGTATGCTTCTGGTCTGGGCGTGCACATTCAAAAACCGCATATCTGAGTAAAAAGTTCCTAAATTACACAAGGATTGCCCTTGGCTTGCCATCATCCTGTAAATGCTGAAACCATTGTCTAAATGGAAATCTCTTGACCTCCAAATCCCAGTTCCAATGGACGTGTTCTGGAAAGGCACCTTTTAACAGCCCTACTATATATTTAGGGGTATCAGCTCCCTCAGCTCCTTCTGTTACCCCCAACACCCTGAGGTTGTTGTGCCTGAGTTTATTATTACATTCTTCAAGCTTCCAATTGGTATCAGTCATTTGGGAATCAAGTGCCTCTGCCTTCTGTTTATGAGCTGCTACCTCACTCTTGAGGGTAACCACTATACTCTCCACCTCTGTCATTCTTTGGGAGAATTTAGCACACATCTTGGTGACCCTATGAATAGCCCCTGTACCTTCCTATTGGCAGTTTGAGCCCTGCGACTATCTGCCTGGTTTTCCTTCCAGTGAGCCATATTACCATGGTATATTGCTTCCAGTGTGGCCCCATCAGAGCGATTAGACTACCCAAAATCCTGTCCCCCATTGTATTTCCTTTGAGGCATGGCATAGCTGTGTAGTCCCATTTTAGACTAGACCCCTTGCAAGCCCTAGTATTATCCTCATACTCGGGGTTCTTCATGCTGACAGTCATACAGGCCTCATTGCCAGTGTCTTCCAATGCTGGAGACTCACTCCCTCCATCTAGGCTGCTTACATCGCTTAATACGCTGCCCTGTGATCCTCTTCCATGATGCCCCCCAAGAATTCTAATCCTCATCAGTCCAGTCCAATTGATCTGAAAGGAAGAAAAAGTGCTCTCCTACTTCAGAGTGTGCCCGTAAAGGGTCCTGACAGTGTCAGCTCTTTTTGATATCTGTGGGTTACCCTCAGCAGGTTTACATCTGTGGGTTACCCTTATCAGATTTACTAGACAAGCCCGGAGCGGGGTCGCCGAGACCTTCAACTAATAGTGTTACAGGTACCCTGTCAGCTTCTCCCCACACCACCACCTTTCCTGTAATATCAAGTGTGCCCCATGAACTGTGCACACATCTACCACTTTGACTTGAGGTAGCTGAGGTACAACTTGCCTCCTGTTTTTTCAATGAGCTGCTACTGTCAGTTTCTACTAGGTTCTGCTGATTGTCCTCCAATCAGAGTCTCTCCCGTATGTATCAAATCCGACCCACCATTACCCAAAATACTCACTGATGTGGAGGTCTCTGTATTGAGCACTGTCGTGGATAGAGCTTTCCCCACTCAGTCCCTCCTGCTGCAGAGCCACCTGGGCCAGCAGCAGCCAAGCAGCGAACCTGCACCTCTAGTGACTGGTCCCGCCATGCAGAATCACCAAAGTTAGTATTGTGAAGATGCTGCTTAGCCCAGCCAAAATCTGAGGAGCAGGGACTGATACAGGAATAAGCGTTGGCAATTAACTGCTATGAGCCCTTCCTCTATCCCCCACCAAGAAAAAGGGCGGTGAGCAGGATGGAGTCCATGTCAGGTCAGAAGGGGAGGAGGGCCGAGTTGACCATCCTCACCTGGCCGCCATCTTGCCACGCCTCCCAAGTACCAATTGTATTCACTGTTTACAATAATTTCATTCAATGTGTTAGCTGCTTTTTTGCTCTTTCTTCCCAATTCTGGGATCTTTTATTGCCTATAGTTATAATGGATTGTTGTGTTGTAAATACCATGGACGAAAGCACCTCAATGAGGAAATTACCCATTTAATTCCAAATATTGTATTGTCTACCAGCACAAAAGGTGCACACATGAAGTTCTTTACGTCAAATAGGAATTAATTTATGAAAATATCAAGACCAAATGTAAAAGGAGAGTAATTTATAAAAACAAAAGTACCAAAAGAATACCCTTTCATGCTCCCTCATAGTCTTTAGGGATTTAGTATTAAACTCATGTGGGACATCCACCAAAATGTGGCAGAAATCCTGTCTACTGTAGTAAAAGTGCATTGATGTCAGTGACACTCTAAATTCAGTGCATGGGACATCTGTCACTTTGTGAGCTGTAGCCCACTCTACCTTAACCCTGAATAAGGATCTTAATTCTAAATGAACCTTCATTTGTGTTTGGATTGCATACATATTGAAATTGATTGCCCATCATAGCACAAAATATCCATTCAACTTTCCTCTATGTGCACAGAACTCATATTATAACATGCTCTCCTTTGCCAGAGACTAGGAGTTCATCACATAGAAATTGGTTCTAAAAACAAAGGAATTTTACCGGAATTGTTGAGCTCAGTCAAACTCTGAAAGAGAAGTGTCTTTTTTAGAATGGCTGTGAAGGCTTGATTCTGATGAGTGTTCCTGAATGCTCAAGTTCGGAAGAATGAATGCATAAATAGTTGAAAGTATCACTTTCAACGTAGTCATGATTGTGGTGAATTTGGTGTTTGACCACCAAATTTTATTTTACTTTTTTAATTTTTATTGTACTTTTATTTTCAATAATCTCGCTAATTTCTAATTCCTACATTTTCCTATGTTGTAGGTTACACTGGGGCAGAGAAGACATTAGCTATGAAGTCATGCTTTCATGAAATTTAATGAAGACACCTAAGGTTATCTGATCTTCAACAGCCTACAACAGCTAGTAATCTGGTATGCGGATACATCTTGTACAGTAAATCTTAGCAATTCACAAGCATCAAAGGTATCAATATGAAGTACAACCAAGCGGATCTACCAGTTCTTCTAGAGGTGATTTGTCTTCCTTACCGTATCCAACAGGGCACAAATGTAGACAGGAAATGAGCAACGAACATCAGATGATTTATTGGAATTAAAAAGGAAGGATTTCGTTGTTTAAATCTTATGAGACTAAGAAGAGGGATTGATGAAGAAAATTACATGTAAGTTGCAGCCATTTTCATCTCAGGTTCCCAAACCTTCTTTAGGAGGAGGATGAATACACTAATCTAAGAAAATATGTAGCCTGGTGGAAGTAATACAGAAAGAGTTGGTTGTGGTGTAGAGGAGTGTGAGCTTCTCAGAACCTCAGACATGGGCATCCCCTGTGCCAGTCAGACAGTCATATGGTCCCCATCAAAGTGGGCTTTCCTTCCATGATGTAAAAGAGGAGGCAATACCGAGACAAGGAAGATATCTAAATAACATCTCTGTACCACGTTTCATAATTGTTATCTGAAAGCTTCACACACTAAGTAGTACAAGAACTTTTGGTTTGGTCCTATCCAGCCTAAAAGGTACACCTTCCATAGCAGAAAACGAGGATTCTTCTAGTCATGTTTTCAATAAGTAAATGTATTTTTCCTTACAAAAGAGTTATGCAGTCTGTAAATTGGCTTTTCATATGACTCGGTGTGCAGTGTATAGAGAACGGTTGGTCCTGTCAGACTTTAGAGCACCATCTAGTTGTCACAGACTGCTCACAGTGAAGAGCTCTCTTTTGTTCCTTTATGAATGCCTAAAGAAAAGGTGACTCCTCCCAGAAGCTATAGTACCATTCTGCACATTACAAACATGTGAACACCATCACACATTTCCTTAAGAGGATTCCAGCTAGGAGGAAAAAACTAAAAGGGCAGAATAACCCTCTGGTTTGAAGATAAAGAGCTTTACAAGAGTTGGGAAGCAAGACAACAAATATACAATGAGAGAAAGTAGAGAAAGGGACAGAAACATCCAACAGGTAAAAACATAGGTTTTGGTAAAAAAAGATTAAAAGTTAATGACAAAATTATCTATGGTAGGCAGTGAACAAAATAGGGGAATCAAAGCACTGCAACACGTCCTTCTTAGATCCAAGCTCCCTTACATATCTATAGAACATGAATGTACTTTGCAGGAAAATAATCCAAGACCATCTTAGACAGGGAAGGTGGGTTGCTGCCTATTTGTTGTTTATGTATCTGCAGGAAGACGGAATGCCCATGTCGACGCCAGGAAGGAGCAGGAAGCCCAACAGACCCAACATAACAAGCCACCGCAAAGCATCTGGAAGAGACTGTAGGATGATGGAACCACGGAGGGCTGCAGCCAGACGTCAGAAAAGAAGCACCAACAGGAGCAGGGAGAAGAAAAGTATGGACACCAGAAACAGGTAAGTGGGATCCAGGAAAACTCAACGATGGACTCTCTGAGTGATGAGCAGTCGTTAAGGTGCAGCAAGCAGCCTTAAAGGCCATGCACATTACTCATTAAAGGGATCACTCAAAAGGAATGCACCCCCGCCACACGTCTGCCATGTGCCCAACAGTACACCCCCCAGGATACTCCCCACAGGCTTAGGTTTGTCTTGGTAGCACCAATAAAACAACCGTACCAGGTGCACGTGTGTACGTGACATGCAGGTTACCAGGTGCCCTCTTTTGATCCATAACCCTTCCAATGGATCAGGTAGTGCAGTATGTGACTTATACGTTTGGAGTCCAAAATCGCTCCAACTGCAAATTCAGGTTCATTGTCTATAACAACAGCTGGGGGTTTTTGTGGAAGCGCTGTTCAAGAAGCAACAGGTTTTAACAAAGAGAAATGAAGCACTGGGTGCACAAGCAAATGTGAAGTAAGTTCCAATTTCATAGTTACTTTATTGATTTTCTTAATCACTGGATAGGGGCCTATATACCTTGGCTGGAATTTCCATAGCGCCTTTATGTTGAGATGTCATGTAGAAAGCCATCCTTGATCCCCAGCCTGACATACCAGACCATCCATTCAATGTGCATCAGCTATGCGTTTCTATGCATGTTTTGCCTGTTCCAAATTGCCTTGTTCTGTCTGTTGAATGGTTTGAATATGTTCTATGTAATACTGAAGTGCTGGGTCGTCTGCAGTAGGGGATGACTGTAAAAATAGAAAACATGGATGCAGATCATAGTTACACTGGAAAGGAGAGATCTTTGTAGAGCTGTGTTTATCATTATTATAAGCAAACTCTGCAGCCCAAAGAAACCTGTCCCATTCTGCAGTTTCAGTTAATGCTTGACACCTGACATTGTTCTAGGCATTGATTCACCCTCTCTGTCGGTCCGTCTGTTTGGGGATGATAGCCCACAGACTAATGAATCTCTGTTTAAAGCTCCTTACACAAGGCTCTCCAGAACTTCAAGACAAACTGAGGACCCTGATCAGACACAACTATTGATAGCAAACAATACAAACATGCAATGGACTGCAAAAAGGTTTCTGCAAATTCCTGAGATGGAGACAATGGTGTATTTTAAAGCCCAGTTCTGTCTTTGGTAAGTCTGTAATGAAATCCATGGGTAGTGTATGCCAAGGATAAGAGCGAGTGGGCACTGTATGTAATAAACCTGCCTGTGCTTGGTGTATATCTTTGTTTTGAGCACACAAGGTACATCTTTGCACAAATGGTTTGGTGCCAGATACAAGTGTGAGCTACCAAAATAAAGGGCAGACTAGCTCAATATTCTTCTTTTAACTTGGATGACAATCTAGTAATTGTGTATGGCACCTATGTATTCCTTGTTGCTGTAGAGCTGTTGGGGATATGTATAAACCAGTCCGTATATAGTAAACGTCAATAATTAGCTTGCTATCTTGCTCATGTATGATCTCCACTGCTTCTCTTAAATATTGTGCTGCAGCTATATCTTTAAAAAATACTTGTTCAGACATTATGGCATCTACCATACAGTCTGGGGATATTTTTGAAGGAGATTCTGTTTTGGGTACTTCCACCCCTAGCCCTAAACATGATAAGGCATTGGCCTTTCTAGGTTGTCTACCTGACTGAAACTGTATTATGAAGTCATAAGTAGTAAAACATTGAGTCCACCTTAACTGTCTCATGGACAGAGCCTTAGCTGATTTCAGAAAATTAACTTCCTATGATCTGTGATCACTGTGACTCTATGCAAGACACCCATTAACCCTTTCGCTGCCAGGCCTTTTCCCCCTCAGGTGCCAGGCCTTTTTTTGTCTATTTGGGGCAGTTCATGCTTAGACCCTCATAACCTTTCGTCCACATAAGCTACCCACACCAAATTTGCGTCCTTTTTTTCTGAAATCCTAGGGATTCTGGAGGTACCCAGAGTTTGTGGGTTACCCTGGAGGAGACTAAGGGGGTCATTCTGACCCTGGCGGCCGGTGGCCGCCAAGGCCACTGACCACGGGAGCACCGCCAACAGGCTGGCGGTGCTCCCACGAGCATTCTGACCGCGGCGGTTCAGCCGCGGTCAGAAGCAGCAAGTCGGCGGGCTCCCGCCGACTTACCGCTGCTCGGGGGAATCCTTCATGGCGGCAGAGCGCGCTCCGCCGCCATGAGGATTCTGACAGCCCCTACCGCCATCCTGTTCATGGCGGGAAACCCGCCATGAACAGGATGGCGGTAGGGGGTGCCGCGGGGCCCCCGTAAGTTGGCCCCGCAAAGTATTTCAGTGTCTGCCATGCAGACACTGAAATACGCGACGGGTGCAAACTGCACCCGTCGCACCCCTGCAACTACGCCGGCTCAATTCTGAGCCGGCGTCCTCGTTGCAGGGGCATTTCCTCTGGCCCGGTGGGCGCTCTTTCGGAGAGCGCCCGCCGGCCCAGAGGAAATGTTAGAATGGCCGCCGCGGTCTTGTGACCGCGGTGCGGTCATTTGGCGGCGGAACCTTGGCGGACGGCCTCCGCCGTCCGCCAAGGTTAAAATCAGGGCCTAAGAAATTAGCCAAAATACTGCAAACATTTTTATTTTTTAAATGGGAAAAATGGGCTGCAGAAGAAGGCTTGTGTTTTTTTCCCTGAAAATCACCATCTTCCCAGCTTTCAGGAACAGGCAGACTTGATGCAGAAAAACACATTTTAAACACAATTTTGCAATTTTCCTGGCTATACCTCATGTTTACTATTTGTTGTGCTTTTAGCCTCCTTCCAGTTAGTGATAGAAATGGGTGCAAAACCAATGCTAGATCCCAGAAAGCTAAACATTCCTGAAAAGTAGACACAATTCTAAATTCATCAAGGGGTTATTTGTATAGATCGTACAAGGTTTTCCTACAGAAAATAACAGCTAACATAAAACAATATTGAAATTGAGCTGAAAAAACAGCCATTTCTCTCCACGTTTTCCTACTGTGTCAGATTTTCACAAGCAATATACTGTTACGTCTGCTGGGCTCCTCTGGTTGGGGGGATATATAGGGCTAGTAGACTTATCAAGGCCCCTAGGCACCCTGAGCCAATAAAGGAGCTGCACCTTGTAATGAGTTTTCATTGTATACTGGGTATACAGCAATTAATTTGGTGAAATATAAAGAGTGAAAAATAGCTATCAAGGAAACCTTTGTATTTCCAAAATGGGCACAAGATAAGGTGTTGAGAAGCAGTGGTTATTTGCACATCTCTGAATGCTGGGGTCCCCATAGATGCATGTGAATTACAGGGCATTTCTCAAATAGGCGTCTTTTTTACACACTGTCTTACATTTGGAAGAAAACATGTAGAGAAAGACTAAGGGCAATAACACTTCTTCTTCTATTCTATTTTCCCTCAAGTCTCATCACATCACAGTTTTACATTGACATCTGACGTGTTTTTTGGAAAGTGCCTAGCTGTGGATTTTGTCCTCTAGCTCAGCCGGCACCTAGGGAAACCTATCAAACCTGTGCATGTTTGAAAACTAGACGCCTAGGGGAATCCAAGATGGGGTGACTTGTGGGACTCTCACCAGGTTCTGTCACCCAGAATCCTTTGCAAACCTCAAAAGTTGACAAAAAACACTTTTTCCTCACATTGGGGTGATAGAAAGATCTGGAATCTGAGAGGAGACACAAATTGTTTCCACCCAGCATTCCCCCAAGTCTCCCTATGAAAATGGTACTTACTTGTGTGGGTAGGCCTAGTGCCTGCGACAGGGAGTGCCCCAAAAAAACACCTGTTTTTTGCAAAGTCCCTCTTATTACTAAGTCAACCATGATCCTCCTGGATCCTTATTGAAGTAAGAAGTAGCAACAACAGTCATATTATTGTCTGTACATATAGATGATAGAGCAATAATAGTCTTTTTAAATAGGCAACTGCATGTCAGTCTTTGAATCTCTTTTGGGATTAACCTTAGGAGACCAATATTTTTTTTGTTGTTATTTTCTCCTTTCAGAATGTTTATAACAATATCGCCAGCAGTGTTCATCAAGTTTGTGCCTTGTTTCCTAATAGGATTCCAGAAATCTTCAGAGAAGTATTTTTGGTTTCTAATAGAAAATACAATATCAATGTGTTGCTTAGGGCAGCTGGGTTGCTGCTTGTTTGTTTTTTATGTATCTGCAGGAAGCCGGAATGCCTGTTCCAATGCCAGGAAGCCCAGCAAACCCAATGTAACATGCCACTGCAACAGATCTAGAAGGGACTGTAGGACTCCAGAACCATGGAGGACTGCATCCAGATGTTGAAAAATAAGCACCAATGGGAGCAGGGAGAAGACACATATTGACGTCAGAATCAGTTAAGGGGGATCCAGGGAAATTGACGATGGGTTCCCTCAACAACGAGCAGTCATTCCGGTGCAGCGCGCAGCCTTAAAGGCTACGTGCCCCACTCATTAAAGGGACCGCTCAATGGAATGCTGCCATGTGCCTGCCACCTGCCAGCCACTTGCCAGACAGATTGATGAGTAACTGGCTTTCAGTCTGAGACCAGAGCGCTCCCCAACACAGCAGTGATGCACTTGTCACCACCATCAGGTCTGGGCATGGCAGGGTGATCGGGCTGACGCTTCCAATTTTATTGACCAACCACCACTGCATATCTCATGCAGTCTCCTCCAAAACATGGATAGAATCAGACAGGTTTGGCTATTTCCATGCCACTGAGACTTCATATTCCACTAAAAAGCCTGATATATGCCACCTGGTGTAGTCATGCCCAGAAGCCTCAGGTCTGCTTGCACTGAAACCCAGAGCCAAGACTAAAACGTCTGGCTCATAGTCCAATAGTCCTGGACTTGTAATAAGGGAAAGACTCTGACTTGTTCTGTATCCAAAACGACTCTTATAAAAGGAAGTCTTTATGAAGGACTCCGGTGTGGCATCCACATGTTCATCGAGAACTTCAACAATGTCAGGAGGGGAAAACTAGTATCCCTAACCTCTGAAGATGGGCCACCATTACCACCATCAATTCTGTGAACACCCAAGTGGTGCTGGTGAGGTGGAAGGGGAGCATGGCAAACTGAAAATGCTCCTGCCTTACCTTGAACTGCAGGTATAGCCTGTGAGACTGCAGAATATGTAAATGAAAATATGCATGATGCTGGTCCAAAGCCACCATCCAGTGCTCCAGATCCAGGATGGACAGAACCTGGGCCAGCATGAGGACTTTGAACCTATCCTTCCACAAGAAGGTGTTCAGACTGAGAAGATCTAAAATAGGACAGAGGTTGCCATCCTTCTTTGGCACAAAGAAATAGCAGTAGTAACAATCTCTCCTTAATTCCAAGTCAGGAACCCTCTCAAAGGCCCCTCTAGAAAGCAGAGCTCTCCCTTCTTGCAGCAATATAGAAAGGTGCTCATTTGATAGCTGCTCTGAAGTGCAAGGAAGCCACAGTGGATAAGAAAAGAATGAAAGAGCATAGATCTCCTGAAAAAACTGTAGGACCCATCTGTCAGATGTGAATGATTGTCCAGGCACATGTCCAGCTCAGGCACAAATTGCTTGGAACCACACAATGTCCCACTCTTACTCTATTCTTGTGAATCTGTAATTTTTAACATTTCTTCCCCAATTGATAAATAAATATTTAGCATGATGTATTACTGTTCAAATCATGTATTTATTTCATTCTGTGTCAAAATTCAGATTATACAGACCAATCCATTCATTCATGCCTTATATGATCAATGTGTTTCACACCACAATTGGTTCTTTGTCAGGGGGTGTCCTGTCAAGCAAATAGAAAACAATGTTGGTAATCAACCATTTACATACATATGCTACCTTATTTCACTTAACTGATATAATCAGTTTTACCACACGTTTTTATTCATTTCATTCCCTTCAATTACAAATCTACTTAATACTGCTATACTACATCCATATTAAAACCTCTATATTAAAAAGTAGATTTGTAGCAGAAGTGGGGGTGGCAATTTACACTTACTAATTATTTTCTTTATGTATATTAAAAGATTGTGGTATAACTGACTGCATCAGTTAAGCCTAGGTATAACTATCCTTTTAAAAATGAATGTTACCCCTCAGTAGGCATTGTAATCCACAGGGACGCTTGGCATGTAAAAGTCGGACATGTAGCAATTTAGGTACAGATTTACTAATCTTTGATGCAATGCAGCAAGAGAAGTTGCTGTGCTCTGTTGCTACATAGGGAGGTAAATGAAATGTGCCATATCTACAAAGGTATGGAACAGTTCTGCTCTCTCGTAGTACTGGCACATTTCTGTCTGACTAGCACCAAAGCAGGCAACCTTGTGACACATTGCTTATTCTTCTTGCTAGTGTGCATGGGTGCTCCAGAATGCAGGAAAATGCAAAGGGGAAGGAACAAGGAGAAATAAACATATTTTTTCTCACTACACCAGCCTCCGGTAGATGTACCATTTTGGTCAGGCACACACCAATCCCAGTGGGAGTGAAGCTGCCCCAGAGTTGGGTTGGATGACCGCAGAGGAGGGCTGCTCCTTATCCTGGCCATACCTCTGGGTGAGTACACAGGTCTGCACAAGAGGGAAAGGGTTTCATAATTTTGGATTTTTAGGAGTGAGGGCACTAAGGGTTTGTTTGCAACAGGGCAAACAGGAACTTTCATAACACAGGTAGGCTTACTGTTAGACTTGGCACCCTTGGTGTGGTCTCCTCTAACTTTCTACCTCTGTTTCCCAGGTTGTTGATGTGTGCTGGACTCTGTTTTTGCTGTTTCTCTTACTCTGGGCACTTTACAACTGCTATCCAGTGCTAAAGTGCAAGTGCTCCTATGTAAAATGTATGTGTAATTGGCTTTCGATGATTGGCATATTTGATTTACTAGTAAGTCCCTAGTACAGTGCACTAGAGGTGCCCAGGGCCTGTAAATCAAATGTTATTAGTGGGCCTGCAGCACTGGTTGTGCCGCCCACATTAGTAGCCCTGTACACATGGCTCAGACCTGCCACTGCAGTGTCTGTGTGTGCAGTTTTAAACTGCCATATCGACTTGGTAAGTGTACCCACTTGCAAGGCCTCAACCTTCCCTTTTCTTAAACCTAAGGTACTTCTAAGGTGGGCCCTAGGTAGCCCCATGGGCAGTATGCAGTGTATGTTTAAGGTAAGACATATACTAATGTGTTTTATATGTCCTGACAGTGAAATACTGCCAAATTTGGTTTTCACTGTGCAAGGCCTAACTCTCTCACAGGTTAAAAAGAAAAAAGGGAGCACACTGCCTCACACTCAAGCAAAAGGTTAGCCCCAATGCATCATGGTAAATGCAGTCACTTCGTTTTGTACTGAAAATGTAATCAAAAGTCTTTCAACTAAGTAGGTGCAGCAAGTGCTGTGTATCTCTGGACACGTGTTTCTAGGTTTAGCCCGTTATCAGCAGAGAGCAGCCAAGTCTGTGGGGTTGCTTGAAATGCCGCCAAAAGTCTTCTCGGGTTTATGTACCACTCACTGGCGCACAGGTGCCTCTCCAGAGCTCGTCAGCTCGTTAGCTCAAGGGAGCAGTCATTGGACAAAAAGAAAAAAGGGAGCACACTGCCTCACACTCAAGCAAAAGGTTAGCCCCAATGCATCATGGTAAATGCAGTCACTTCGTTTTGTACTGAAAATGTAATCAAAAGTCTTTCACCTAAGTAGGTGCAGCAAGTGCTGTGTATCTCTGGACACGTGTTTCTAGGTTTAGCCCGTCATCAGCAGAGAGCAGCCAAGTCTGTGGGGTTGCTTGAAATGCCGCCAAAAGTCTTCTCGGGTTTATGTACCACTCACTGGCGCACAGGTGCCTCTCCAGAGCTCGTCAGCTCGTTAGCTCAAGGGAGCAGTCATTGGACAAAAAGAAAAAAGGGAGCACACTGCCTCACACTCAAGCAAAAGGTTAGCCCCAATGCATCATGGTAAATGCAGTCACTTCGTTTTGTACTGAAAATGTAATCAAAAGTCTTTCACCTAAGTAGGTGCAGCAAGTGCTGTGTATCTCTGGACACGTGTTTCTAGGTTTAGCCCGTCATCAGCAGAGAGCAGCCAAGTCTGTGGGGTTGCTTGAAATGCCGCCAAAAGTCTTCTCGGGTTTATGTACCACTCACTGGCGCACAGGTGCCTCTCCAGAGCTCGTCAGCTCGTTAGCTCAAGGGAGCAGTCATTGGACAAAAAGAAAAAAGGGAGCACACTGCCTCACACTCAAGCAAAAGGTTAGCCCCAATGCATCATGGTAAATGCAGTCACTTCGTTTTGTACTGAAAATGTAATCAAAAGTCTTTCACCTAAGTAGGTGCAGCAAGTGCTGTGTATCTCTGGACACGTGTTTCTAGGTTTAGCCCGTCATCAGCAGAGAGCAGCCAAGTCTGTGGGGTTGCTTGAAATGCCGCCAAAAGTCTTCTCGGGTTTATGTACCACTCACTGGCGCACAGGTGCCTCTCCAGAGCTCGTCAGCTCGTTAGCTCAAGGGAGCAGTCATTGGACAAAAAGAAAAAAGGGAGCACACTGCCTCACACTCAAGCAAAAGGTTAGCCCCAATGCATCATGGTAAATGCAGTCACTTCGTTTTGTACTGAAAATGTAATCAAAAGTCTTTCACCTAAGTAGGTGCAGCAAGTGCTGTGTATCTCTGGACACGTGTTTCTAGGTTTAGCCCGTCATCAGCAGAGAGCAGCCAAGTCTGTGGGGTTGCTTGAAATGCCGCCAAAAGTCTTCTCGGGTTTATGTACCACTCACTGGCGCACAGGTGCCTCTCCAGAGCTCGTCAGCTCGTTAGCTCAAGGGAGCAGTCATTGGACAAAAAGAAAAAAGGGAGCACACTGCCTCACACTCAAGCAAAAGGTTAGCCCCAATGCATCATGGTAAATGCAGTCACTTCGTTTTGTACTGAAAATGTAATCAAAAGTCTTTCACCTAAGTAGGTGCAGCAAGTGCTGTGTATCTCTGGACACGTGTTTCTAGGTTTAGCCCGTCATCAGCAGAGAGCAGCCAAGTCTGTGGGGTTGCTTGAAATGCCGCCAAAAGTCTTCTCGGGTTTATGTACCACTCACTGGCGCACAGGTGCCTCTCCAGAGCTCGTCAGCTCGTTAGCTCAAGGGAGCAGTCATTGGACAAAAAGAAAAAAGGGAGCACACTGCCTCACACTCAAGCAAAAGGTTAGCCCCAATGCATCATGGTAAATGCAGTCACTTCGTTTTGTACTGAAAATGTAATCAAAAGTCTTTCACCTAAGTAGGTGCAGCAAGTGCTGTGTATCTCTGGACACGTGTTTCTAGGTTTAGCCCGTCATCAGCAGAGAGCAGCCAAGTCTGTGGGGTTGCTTGAAATGCCGCCAAAAGTCTTCTCGGGTTTATGTACCACTCACTGGCGCACAGGTGCCTCTCCAGAGCTCGTCAGCTCGTTAGCTCAAGGGAGCAGTCATTGGACAAAAAGAAAAAAGGGAGCACACTGCCTCACACTCAAGCAAAAGGTTAGCCCCAATGCATCATGGTAAATGCAGTCACTTCGTTTTGTACTGAAAATGTAATCAAAAGTCTTTCACCTAAGTAGGTGCAGCAAGTGCTGTGTATCTCTGGACACGTGTTTCTAGGTTTAGCCCGTCATCAGCAGAGAGCAGCCAAGTCTGTGGGGTTGCTTGAAATGCCGCCAAAAGTCTTCTCGGGTTTATGTACCACTCACTGGCGCACAGGTGCCTCTCCAGAGCTCGTCAGCTCGTTAGCTCAAGGGAGCAGTCATTGGACAAAAAGAAAAAAGGGAGCACACTGCCTCACACTCAAGCAAAAGGTTAGCCCCAATGCATCATGGTAAATGCAGTCACTTCGTTTTGTACTGAAAATGTAATCAAAAGTCTTTCACCTAAGTAGGTGCAGCAAGTGCTGTGTATCTCTGGACACGTGTTTCTAGGTTTAGCCCGTTATCAGCAGAGAGCAGCCAAGTCTGTGGGGTTGCTTGAAATGCCGCCAAAAGTCTTCTCGGGTTTATGTACCACTCACTGGCGCACAGGTGCCTCTCCAGAGCTCGTCAGCTCGTTAGCTCAAGGGAGCAGTCATTGGACAAAAAGAAAAAAGGGAGCACACTGCCTCACACTCAAGCAAAAGGTTAGCCCCAATGCATCATGGTAAATGCAGTCACTTCGTTTTGTACTGAAAATGTAATCAAAAGTCTTTCACCTAAGTAGGTGCAGCAAGTGCTGTGTATCTCTGGACACGTGTTTCTAGGTTTAGCCCGTCATCAGCAGAGAGCAGCCAAGTCTGTGGGGTTGCTTGAAATGCCGCCAAAAGTCTTCTCGGGTTTATGTACCACTCACTGGCGCACAGGTGCCTCTCCAGAGCTCGTCAGCTCGTTAGCTCAAGGGAGCAGTCATTGGACAAAAAGAAAAAAGGGAGCACACTGCCTCACACTCAAGCAAAAGGTTAGCCCCAATGCATCATGGTAAATGCAGTCACTTCGTTTTGTACTGAAAATGTAATCAAAAGTCTTTCACCTAAGTAGGTGCAGCAAGTGCTGTGTATCTCTGGACACGTGTTTCTAGGTTTAGCCCGTCATCAGCAGAGAGCAGCCAAGTCTGTGGGGTTGCTTGAAATGCCGCCAAAAGTCTTCTCGGGTTTATGTACCACTCACTGGCGCACAGGTGCCTCTCCAGAGCTCGTCAGCTCGTTAGCTCAAGGGAGCAGTCATTGGACAAAAAGAAAAAAGGGAGCACACTGCCTCACACTCAAGCAAAAGGTTAGCCCCAATGCATCATGGTAAATGCAGTCACTTCGTTTTGTACTGAAAATGTAATCAAAAGTCTTTCACCTAAGTAGGTGCAGCAAGTGCTGTGTATCTCTGGACACGTGTTTCTAGGTTTAGCCCGTCATCAGCAGAGAGCAGCCAAGTCTGTGGGGTTGCTTGAAATGCCGCCAAAAGTCTTCTCGGGTTTATGTACCACTCACTGGCGCACAGGTGCCTCTCCAGAGCTCGTCAGCTCGTTAGCTCAAGGGAGCAGTCATTGGACAAAAAGAAAAAAGGGAGCACACTGCCTCACACTCAAGCAAAAGGTTAGCCCCAATGCATCATGGTAAATGCAGTCACTTCGTTTTGTACTGAAAATGTAATCAAAAGTCTTTCACCTAAGTAGGTGCAGCAAGTGCTGTGTATCTCTGGACACGTGTTTCTAGGTTTAGCCCGTCATCAGCAGAGAGCAGCCAAGTCTGTGGGGTTGCTTGAAATGCCGCCAAAAGTCTTCTCGGGTTTATGTACCACTCACTGGCGCACAGGTGCCTCTCCAGAGCTCGTCAGCTCGTTAGCTCAAGGGAGCAGTCATTGGACAAAAAGAAAAAAGGGAGCACACTGCCTCACACTCAAGCAAAAGGTTAGCCCCAATGCATCATGGTAAATGCAGTCACTTCGTTTTGTACTGAAAATGTAATCAAAAGTCTTTCACCTAAGTAGGTGCAGCAAGTGCTGTGTATCTCTGGACACGTGTTTCTAGGTTTAGCCCGTCATCAGCAGAGAGCAGCCAAGTCTGTGGGGTTGCTTGAAATGCCGCCAAAAGTCGTCTCGGGTTTATGTACCACTCACTGGCGCACAGGTGCCTCTCCAGAGCTCGTCAGCTCGTTAGCTCAAGGGAGCAGTCATTGGACAAAAAGAAAAAAGGGAGCACACTGCCTCACACTCAAGCAAAAGGTTAGCCCCAATGCATCATGGTAAATGCAGTCACTTCGTTTTGTACTGAAAATGTAATCAAAAGTCTTTCACCTAAGTAGGTGCAGCAAGTGCTGTGTATCTCTGGACACGTGTTTCTAGGTTTAGCCCGTCATCAGCAGAGAGCAGCCAAGTCTGTGGGGTTGCTTGAAATGCCGCCAAAAGTCTTCTCGGGTTTATGTACCACTCACTGGCGCACAGGTGCCTCTCCAGAGCTCGTCAGCTCGTTAGCTCAAGGGAGCAGTCATTGGACAAAAAGAAAAAAGGGAGCACACTGCCTCACACTCAAGCAAAAGGTTAGCCCCAATGCATCATGGTAAATGCAGTCACTTCGTTTTGTACTGAAAATGTAATCAAAAGTCTTTCACCTAAGTAGGTGCAGCAAGTGCTGTGTATCTCTGGACACGTGTTTCTAGGTTTAGCCCGTCATCAGCAGAGAGCAGCCAAGTCTGTGGGGTTGCTTGAAATGCCGCCAAAAGTCTTCTCGGGTTTATGTACCACTCACTGGCGCACAGGTGCCTCTCCAGAGCTCGTCAGCTCGATAGCTCAAGGGAGCAGTCATTGGACAAAAAGAAAAAAGGGAGCACACTGCCTCACACTCAAGCAAAAGGTTAGCCCCAATGCATCATGGTAAATGCAGTCACTTCGTTTTGTACTGAAAATGTAATCAAAAGTCTTTCACCTAAGTAGGTGCAGCAAGTGCTGTGTATCTCTGGACACGTGTTTCTAGGTTTAGCCCGTCATCAGCAGAGAGCAGCCAAGTCTGTGGGGTTGCTTGAAATGCCGCCAAAAGTCTTCTCGGGTTTATGTACCACTCACTGGCGCACAGGTGCCTCTCCAGAGCTCGTCAGCTCGTTAGCTCAAGGGAGCAGTCATTGGACAAAAAGAAAAAAGGGAGCACACTGCCTCACACTCAAGCAAAAGGTTAGCCCCAATGCATCATGGTAAATGCAGTCACTTCGTTTTGTACTGAAAATGTAATCAAAAGTCTTTCACCTAAGTAGGTGCAGCAAGTGCTGTGTATCTCTGGACACGTGTTTCTAGGTTTAGCCCGTCATCAGCAGAGAGCAGCCAAGTCTGTGGGGTTGCTTGAAATGCCGCCAAAAGTCTTCTCGGGTTTATGTACCACTCACTGGCGCACAGGTGCCTCTCCAGAGCTCGTCAGCTCGTTAGCTCAAGGGAGCAGTCATTGGACAAAAAGAAAAAAGGGAGCACACTGCCTCACACTCAAGCAAAAGGTTAGCCCCAATGCATCATGGTAAATGCAGTCACTTCGTTTTGTACTGAAAATGTAATCAAAAGTCTTTCACCTAAGTAGGTGCAGCAAGTGCTGTGTATCTCTGGATACGTGTTTCTAGGTTTAGCCCGTCATCAGCAGAGAGCAGCCAAGTCTGTGGGGTTGCTTGAAATGCCGCCAAAAGTCTTCTCGGGTTTATGTACCACTCACTGGCGCACAGGTGCCTCTCCAGAGCTCGTCAGCTCGTTAGCTCAAGGGAGCAGTCATTGGACAAAAAGAAAAAAGGGAGCACACTGCCTCACACTCAAGCAAAAGGTTAGCCCCAATGCATCATGGTAAATGCAGTCACTTCGTTTTGTACTGAAAATGTAATCAAAAGTCTTTCACCTAAGTAGGTGCAGCAAGTGCTGTGTATCTCTGGACACGTGTTTCTAGGTTTAGCCCGTCATCAGCAGAGAGCAGCCAAGTCTGTGGGGTTGCTTGAAATGCCGCCAAAAGTCTTCTCGGGTTTATGTACCACTCACTGGCGCACAGGTGCCTCTCCAGAGCTCGTCAGCTCGTTAGCTCAAGGGAGCAGTCATTGGACAAAAAGAAAAAAGGGAGCACACTGCCTCACACTCAAGCAAAAGGTTAGCCCCAATGCATCATGGTAAATGCAGTCACTTCGTTTTGTACTGAAAATGTAATCAAAAGTCTTTCACCTAAGTAGGTGCAGCAAGTGCTGTGTATCTCTGGACACGTGTTTCTAGGTTTAGCCCGTCATCAGCAGAGAGCAGCCAAGTCTGTGGGGTTGCTTGAAATGCCGCCAAAAGTCTTCTCGGGTTTATGTACCACTCACTGGCGCACAGGTGCCTCTCCAGAGCTCGTCAGCTCGTTAGCTCAAGGGAGCAGTCATTGGACAAAAAGAAAAAAGGGAGCACACTGCCTCACACTCAAGCAAAAGGTTAGCCCCAATGCATCATGGTAAATGCAGTCACTTCGTTTTGTACTGAAAATGTAATCAAAAGTCTTTCACCTAAGTAGGTGCAGCAAGTGCTGTGTATCTCTGGACACGTGTTTCTAGGTTTAGCCCGTCATCAGCAGAGAGCAGCCAAGTCTGTGGGGTTGCTTGAAATGCCGCCAAAAGTCTTCTCGGGTTTATGTACCACTCACTGGCGCACAGGTGCCTCTCCAGAGCTCGTCAGCTCGTTAGCTCAAGGGAGCAGTCATTGGACAAAAAGAAAAAAGGGAAAACATTTGGCGGCATTTCAAGCAAGCCCCTATACCATGCTGCTCCCTGCTGATGACGGGCTAAACCCAGAAACACGTGTACAGGGATAAACAGCACTTGCTGCGCCTACAGAGGTGAAAGACTTTATTACTTTCTGAATGGACTACGAAGTCGACTGCATTTACCATGATGCGTTGGGGTTGGACTTTGTTGCTGGAGTGTAGGCAGTGTGCTCCCTTTCTTTGTAATTTTGTCTTTGGACGGCTCCCTTGAGCCACGGCTGACGAGCCTTGGGAGGCACCTGTGCGCCATGAGTGGTACATTAACCTGAGAAAACATTTGGCGGCATTTCAAGCAAGCCCCTATACCATGCTGCTCCCTGCTGATGACGGGCTAAACCCAGAAACACGTGTACAGGGATAAACAGCACTTGCTGCGCCTACAGAGGTGAAAGACTTTATTACTTTCTGAATGGACTACGAAGTCGACTGCATTTACCATGATGCGTTGGGGTTGGACTTTGTTGCTGGAGTGTAGGCAGTGTGCTCCCTTTCTTTGTAATTTTGTCTTTGGACGGCTCCCTTGAGCCACGGCTGACGAGCCTTGGGAGGCACCTGTGCGCCATGAGTGGTACATTAACCTGAGAAAACATTTGGCGGCATTTCAAGCAAGCCCCTATACCATGCTGCTCCCTGCTGATGACGGGCTAAACCCAGAAACACGTGTACAGGGATAAACAGCACTTGCTGCGCCTACAGAGGTGAAAGACTTTATTACTTTCTGAATGGACTACGAAGTCGACTGCATTTACCATGATGCGTTGGGGTTGGACTTTGTTGCTGGAGTGTAGGCAGTGTGCTCCCTTTCTTTGTAATTTTGTCTTTGGACGGCTCCCTTGAGCCACGGCTGACGAGCCTTGGGAGGCACCTGTGCGCCATGAGTGGTACATTAACCTGAGAAAACATTTGGCGGCATTTCAAGCAAGCCCCTATACCATGCTGCTCCCTGCTGATGACGGGCTAAACCCAGAAACACGTGTACAGGGATAAACAGCACTTGCTGCGCCTACAGAGGTGAAAGACTTTATTACTTTCTGAATGGACTACGAAGTCGACTGCATTTACCATGATGCGTTGGGGTTGGACTTTGTTGCTGGAGTGTAGGCAGTGTGCTCCCTTTCTTTGTAATTTTGTCTTTGGACGGCTCCCTTGAGCCACGGCTGACGAGCCTTGGGAGGCACCTGTGCGCCATGAGTGGTACATTAACCTGAGAAAACATTTGGCGGCATTTCAAGCAAGCCCCTATACCATGCTGCTCCCTGCTGATGACGGGCTAAACCCAGAAACACGTGTACAGGGATAAACAGCACTTGCTGCGCCTACAGAGGTGAAAGACTTTATTACTTTCTGAATGGACTACGAAGTCGACTGCATTTACCATGATGCGTTGGGGTTGGACTTTGTTGCTGGAGTGTAGGCAGTGTGCTCCCTTTCTTTGTAATTTTGTCTTTGGACGGCTCCCTTGAGCCACGGCTGACGAGCCTTGGGAGGCACCTGTGCGCCATGAGTGGTACATTAACCTGAGAAAACATTTGGCGGCATTTCAAGCAAGCCCCTATACCATGCTGCTCCCTGCTGATGACGGGCTAAACCCAGAAACACGTGTACAGGGATAAACAGCACTTGCTGCGCCTACAGAGGTGAAAGACTTTATTACTTTCTGAATGGACTACGAAGTCGACTGCATTTACCATGATGCGTTGGGGTTGGACTTTGTTGCTGGAGTGTAGGCAGTGTGCTCCCTTTCTTTGTAATTTTGTCTTTGGACGGCTCCCTTGAGCCACGGCTGACGAGCCTTGGGAGGCACCTGTGCGCCATGAGTGGTACATTAACCTGAGAAAACATTTGGCGGCATTTCAAGCAAGCCCCTATACCATGCTGCACCCTGCTGATGACGGGCTAAACCCAGAAACACGTGTACAGGGATAAACAGCACTTGCTGCGCCTACAGAGGTGAAAGACTTTATTACTTTCTGAATGGACTACGAAGTCGACTGCATTTACCATGATGCGTTGGGGTTGGACTTTGTTGCTGGAGTGTAGGCAGTGTGCTCCCTTTCTTTGTAATTTTGTCTTTGGACGGCTCCCTTGAGCCACGGCTGACGAGCCTTGGGAGGCACCTGTGCGCCATGAGTGGTACATTAACCTGAGAAAACATTTGGCGGCATTTCAAGCAAGCCCCTATACCATGCTGCTCCCTGCTGATGACGGGCTAAACCCAGAAACACGTGTACAGGGATAAACAGCACTTGCTGCGCCTACAGAGGTGAAAGACTTTATTACTTTCTGAATGGACTACGAAGTCGACTGCATTTACCATGATGCGTTGGGGTTGGACTTTGTTGCTGGAGTGTAGGCAGTGTGCTCCCTTTCTTTGTAATTTTGTCTTTGGACGGCTCCCTTGAGCCACGGCTGATGAGCCTTGGGAGGCACCTGTGCGCCATGAGTGGTACATTAACCTGAGAAAACATTTGGCGGCATTTCAAGCAAGCCCCTATACCATGCTGCTCCCTGCTGATGACGGGCTAAACCCAGAAACACGTGTACAGGGATAAACAGCACTTGCTGCGCCTACAGAGGTGAAAGACTTTATTACTTTCTGAATGGACTACGAAGTCGACTGCATTTACCATGATGCATTGGGGTTGGACTTTGTTGCTGGAGTGTAGGCAGTGTGCTCCCTTTCTTTGTAATTTTGTCTTTGGACGGCTCCCTTGAGCCACGGCTGACGAGCCTTGGGAGGCACCTGTGCGCCATGAGTGGTACATTAACCTGAGAAAACATTTGGCGGCATTTCAAGCAAGCCCCTATACCATGCTGCTCCCTGCTAATGACGGGCTAAACCCAGAAACACGTGTACAGGGATAAACAGCACTTGCTGCGCCTACAGAGGTGAAAGACTTTATTACTTTCTGAATGGACTACGAAGTCGACTGCATTTACCATGATGCGTTGGGGTTGGACTTTGTTGCTGTAGTGTAGGCAGTGTGCTCCCTTTCTTTGTAATTTTGTCTTTGGACGGCTCCCTTGAGCCACGGCTGACGAGCCTTGGGAGGCACCTGTGCGCCATGAGTGGTACATTAACCTGAGAAAACATTTGGCGGCATTTCAAGCAAGCCCCTATACCATGCTGCTCCCTGCTGATGACGGGCTAAACCCAGAAACACGTGTACAGGGATAAACAGCACTTGCTGCGCCTACAGAGGTGAAAGACTTTATTACTTTCTGAATGGACTACGAAGTCGACTGCATTTACCATGATGCGTTGGGGTTGGACTTTGTTGCTGGAGTGTAGGCAGTGTGCTCCCTTTCTTTGTAATTTTGTCTTTGGACGGCTCCCTTGAGCCACGGCTGACGAGCCTTGGGAGGCACCTGTGCGCCATGAGTGGTACATTAACCTGAGAAAACATTTGGCGGCATTTCAAGCAAGCCCCTATACCATGCTGCTCCCTGCTGATGACGGGCTAAACCCAGAAACACGTGTACAGGGATAAACAGCACTTGCTGCGCCTACAGAGGTGAAAGACTTTATTACTTTCTGAATGGACTACGAAGTCGACTGCATTTACCATGATGCGTTGGGGTTGGACTTTGTTGCTGGAGTGTAGGCAGTGTGCTCCCTTTCTTTGTAATTTTGTCTTTGGACGGCTCCCTTGAGCCACGGCTGACGAGCCTTGGGAGGCACCTGTGCGCCATGAGTGGTACATTAACCTGAGAAAACATTTGGCGGCATTTCAAGCAAGCCCCTATACCATGCTGCTCCCTGCTGATGACGGGCTAAACCCAGAAACACGTGTACAGGGATAAACAGCACTTGCTGCGCCTACAGAGGTGAAAGACTTTATTACTTTCTGAATGGACTACGAAGTCGACTGCATTTACCATGATGCGTTGGGGTTGGACTTTGTTGCTGGAGTGTAGGCAGTGTGCTCCCTTTCTTTGTAATTTTGTCTTTGGACGGCTCCCTTGAGCCACGGCTGACGAGCCTTGGGAGGCACCTGTGCGCCATGAGTGGTACATTAACCTGAGAAAACATTTGGCGGCATTTCAAGCAAGCCCCTATACCATGCTGCTCCCTGCTGATGACGGGCTAAACCCAGAAACACGTGTACAGGGATAAACAGCACTTGCTGCGCCTACAGAGGTGAAAGACTTTATTACTTTCTGAATGGACTACGAAGTCGACTGCATTTACCATGATGCGTTGGGGTTGGACTTTGTTGCTGGAGTGTAGGCAGTGTGCTCCCTTTCTTTGTAATTTTGTCTTTGGACGGCTCCCTTGAGCCACGGCTGACGAGCCTTGGGAGGCACCTGTGCGCCATGAGTGGTACATTAACCTGAGAAAACATTTGGCGGCATTTCAAGCAAGCCCCTATACCATGCTGCTCCCTGCTGATGACGGGCTAAACCCAGAAACACGTGTACAGGGATAAACAGCACTTGCTGCGCCTACAGAGGTGAAAGACTTTATTACTTTCTGAATGGACTACGAAGTCGACTGCATTTACCATGATGCGTTGGGGTTGGACTTTGTTGCTGGAGTGTAGGCAGTGTGCTCCCTTTCTTTGTAATTCTCTCACAGGTTAACATGGGTTTCCTTTAAATATCATTAAAGCATAGATTCCCTTTGGGAGCAGATTGAAATATGGAGTTTAGAGTCTCTGAACTCACAATTTAAAAATACATCTTTTGGTAAAGGTTGTTTTTAGATTGTGTGTTTGAAAATGTCACTTTTAGAAAGTAGGCAATTTCTTGCTTAAACCATTCTGTGACTGCCTGTTTGTGGATTCTCTGTCTGGGTTAGTTTGACAATTGGGTTGTTTGCACCTCTCCTCTAGACAGACACAAAGTGAGCCGGGGTGTAGCCTGCATATCCTGATGAGCCATCTGTGCTAAGATGGAGGGGAGGTGTTGTCCCTTACACCTGAAAGGGCTGTGCCTGCCCTCACGCAATGCAGTCTCCAACCCCTTGGTGTGTGTCTGGGGCCTGGCCTTGGCAAGGCAGGATCTTGAAAATAACAGAGACTTCTATTTGAAGTAGACCTACTTCAAAGGCAGAGTGGGGTATAAGAAGAGGACCCAAAACCCCTGAAGATCAGATCACTTTTGGAATCAAGAGGAACCTCTCCCAAGGAGAAGAGCTGAAGAGGTGAGGAGAAGTGCTGCCCTTGCCTGTAACTGTGCTTTGTTGGTATATCCTGCAGTTGCTGCTTCTGCCTGTGAAAGGGGACAAAGACTGGACTTTGTTGTGCATTCCTGTTTGAGAAGAATCTCCAAGGGCTTGAACTGAGCTTGCCTCCTGTTGTTGATGTCTCAGGGCCATCAAAGACTTCCCCTGTCAGCACCTGGACTCTCTGCTGAGACTCCTGCCTGCCAAGTGGTGCCCTATCCAGTCAATCAAATCAAATAAGCTTTATTCGACAGATGTTGTCATAAAAGCATACGTACATTAAAAAAGCAATACATTGACCACAAACCAAACATTAAAAAAGCATTTAAGACTCAGGTAGAATACATGGTAATAGGACCATATAAAACTGTAAAATACACAGTTTTGTAGTTAAAAGCTATTCTAATAATATTAAAAAAAGATATATTCTATTCAAAATACAATCATGAAAAACAAAAAAATAAAACAGTAATTAAAATATTTAAAATCACCCAACGGGTCTCATACATCTATAGATATAGAATTTACTTCTCAGTCATTAATAAAATGTATTCATTTCCTGTGTCTAATAACAGCCCATAACAATTTAGACACGATGTTACAAATGTACTTGATTGGCAAAGACTGTAAGAACACATAAGCTGGTCGACATTGTATCAAGTCCATGGATCTCAATAATGGCAGCAGAAATATCTTTTTGGCGAATTATGCAATGAACAAAATGGAACCATATGGAAAGTACTTTGCTCAGTAGCCATGTCACATGGCCTCAACCAATCATTTATGGTTGGAAAACTCACCAAGTGATGGAAAAAATCTACCCTAAATCTGGTTAAAACAAATCTATGCTGTTCATTGCTCACCTCCTTTAGGTATAGTTGCATGCCAGGTGAGGTTAAGATCAACTGTTTTTTAAGAACACTAGGCTTAAGCAGTTCAGCAGATAGACTTAGTCCTTCTAAATGTGACAAGCAGTCTTTTTTCAGGTTTTTTCTTGTGGCAGCTGGTAGTGTTTCTGGTTTATAGTAATAATCTGGATGTCCTAGATCCCTCTTAAAGTTTTTTTTTATGTATCCCATCCATTGTACTCTTCCTACATGAGAGGACCTAAGACAGTCCCCTATAATCTCTTGGTTCAGCTTGGTGTACTCAGTAGTCCATATCTTGTGCCATAGCAAAATCGGTTGAGTTTTAACTAGGTTTGAAATGAGCAGGACCCCTAATTCCGAATGGCATATATGTGATGGACTACTCTGTTGGAGAGAAAAAAGATTCTTCAAGAAGGCATTCTCTATCAGCTGCAGGGAGTCATGATTTACAGGCCCCCCTAGGCCTGCCCCATACATTGCTGTTGACATACATTTGGCTTTATACAATGTTAGTATCTCCCTAGGGGGTTTCTTACCAACCTTGCAAGCAAAGTTGTGCAAGGTTGCAACAGTTTTCTGAAAGGGTAGCCCTCTGGTTTTAATTGCTATCCGCCATGTCCCTTTTACGTCGAACTTGATCCTCAGGTAGGAAAAAGACGTTATGTAATCAATTCTAGTATCTTTTATCTGGAGGCTAGGGGGTTTCTGTAACACTTTCCGCCACATAATAGCAAATGTCTTGCTTTTATTAACTAATAGCCCCAGTTCCTCCATAAAGGACAAAAAGCATGTTAGTAGCTGTTGCAGTGCAAGGGGGGGTTCATGCCATAAAAACAGCATCATACGCATTTAAAAGGGCAGGAACGGGCCGGGACTCTACTTGGGGCAGGTTGTTACAATTAGCAGATAATACATTACTCAGACTATTAATGTACAAGGAAAAGAGGAAGGGTGCCAAAACACAATCCTGTCTTACACCCCTCTCTATACTAAAAGGCTGTGTACATTCGCCCATTAGACCATATCACACTCTGGTGCTGCACCCATGACATATTTCCTTGAGAAATTGTACGATCGGTAAGTTCACCCCCATGTTCCCCATAATTGCCCACAATTTACTATGGATTACACAGTCAAAGGCAGCAGTTAAATCAACAGAGATCAAGTACAATCTGACTTGTTTGATTGTGGTGTATTTCTCGATCAGCATGCTTAAATTGAGACTCTGTTCTGCAGTTCCTACTCCCTCCCAGAACCCATACTGTAAGTCCGATAAGACATTCTTCTCCTAGACCCACTGTTGCAGTCTGTTCAAGATAACGCGACCTGACGCTTTCAGCATCAAACCTAGGAGAGAGATAGGATGATAACAAGTGTCTATCTCCCTTTTTAAAAATTGGGACAATAATTGATTCCCTCCAAGACTTCCGTATGCCAACTTGACAACATGCATTCAGGACTTGAGTAAGCAGTGGCCCCCAGAGGGTCATGTTGAGTTTAAACAGATCTACAGGGATAAAATCTGGACCCGGCGCCTTGCCGGCTTTACTTACATTTAGGGCAACAATGATCTCATCCAAGGTAAATGCAAGCTTGATAGGGAAAATGACGGGGCAAAAGAGTTGCTGTTGGTCAGATCATCTACTATCAGCCTTAACCTGTTAGTAGGATTGGAATAAATAGTAGAGAAGTGAGTAATTCAGTCTCCCTCCCCAGTCTAATAGCCATTTCAAGGCATGGTCCGGTGTCAGACTGGAGATAGGGTGAATTAATTACCCACCAGAAAGCTGCAGGGTCCTTGTTAGTGCTCACTTCATGAAATTTGTCCCATAGTTATTTTTTTAATACTGCTTTCCTCTGCATTAAAACATACTTATAGCTTTTCCTAGTAGCCCTGATTTCGTTTACGCAGCATGGGTGTTTGTGTAGGGCTAATTTCCGCATGCTGTGGGCCTTGGTACAAGATTCATCAAACCACCCTCTCGTCCTGTTGTTGCTGCTGTCCCTACCTGTAATCACTAGTCCCTCCTTGATGTCCCCAGCAATCTTTTGAAAAATTCTCAATGATATTCTCAGGGTCAAAACCCAGGTCTAAACAACTTTCGAAAGCCTGCGTACATCCACAAATCAACTTTTTTAGAAATTCTTGGGGATCAATCTCTGACCAGCGCAGGATATACCTGTTAAACCTGTTATTGTCCATGACACCCACCGTGCAGTAGTTGGGGAGTGGCGCTTGGGATAAAAAAGCCATATCCAAATCTATGCTCAGAGGGTAGTGGTCGCTGCATGCAATTGTGTGGGTAATAACATTTCCAACACTTGCGACATGTCTATTTGTGACCAGTATATAATCTATCACTGAGTTTTTCCTTTGGGCATTGAATGTAGTTGCAAATGGGATTGGAGGGCAGCAAATCTTGTTACAGAATGCAAGGTTAGTGCTAAATATGAGTTCATTCATTTGTTCCCCACAGATGGAGTGTGTAAAATGTGAGTGCCCAGCTTTCCCCCTTTCACTTAAACTGCAGATCATCTTTAAACCCCTGGTGCAAACTTCAGAATTAAAGTCTCCCCCCCCCCCATAGGAATAACAAGTCATGAATTTCCTATTCCTGAGAGCTTCAACATCACTTTTTAGTAGAGTCAACACAGTTTTTATCTCAGCTTTCGGGATGTTATTATAAAAGTTGATTAATGCCGGCACGCATGTAGCTGATGTTTCAACGACAACAATCTGATGATAAGGTTGCGGTAGCAGCATAGTTATACTAGATGCCCTCAGGGTATTTTATACGTAGGTACAGATCCCCCATTTTGCTCTCCCTGAGTTGAATGTTTCCACTGGGGTAAGATGGGTTCTAAAACCATTTAGGTGGATAGGGTTTACTGTCCATGTTTCTTGTACACAGACTACAGTAATGATATTAACAAAATCACACCAGTCTGCTATTATCACCTTAGACTCCTTGTGTTCTCCTCAGAAAAGATATTTTCGCAACTGACATTTGGTCCTGAGTAGGTAGGTGGGATCTGTCCAGAAGGGGGTGGTGTTTTTAAAGTCAGCAGTAGGAGAAGCAGTCAAACCAGGGGTGGTTATGCCGCTTCGGAGGGATGGTAAATCAGCAGAGATTATAGGTGATACACCGAATCAGTCATTCTCATCTAGGGTAGAAGAAATGCCTGCAGGATGGCTGGTTAACCCAGCCCTATCACACTAGGGGAGTCTGGGATACTTAAACTGAATGTGTGAGTATCCTGGTATGCTTGTCCTTGCATCCAAGGCCACCAAATTATCAATCATGCTCCTATCCCTAAGTGTCAGCTCAATTGTGTCAGTCAGGTGTCCGGATCTGGGCTTCTAACTGCATCAATTATGTCTTCATGTATTATGGAATAACAGCCCCTCACATGGCGGATCCAATGGATCCCGTTATTTCTAACCGAATCTCCCTCTTCCCTGTGGGCTGGTGGGTGTAATTTGGGTACGTTAACCATTAGGACAGGGTTGTCAGAATTAGACGGATTAGCAGCAGATTTGGAACATTGGCCTTCATTATGACCCTGACGGTGAGTGATAAAGTGGCGGTAATACCGCCAACAGGCTGGTGGTAAGTACCGCCAAATTGTGACCATGGCGGTGAGAAGTCCCATAGACAGCCAATGTACCACACCGATCGCCAGGTAGCCGCCAACAGCCAGGCGGGAGACAAAGTACTGCCTACCATATTATGACACTGCAAACCGCTACCTTTTCCGGGGCTATACCAACGCCATCAAAAGCCTGGCGGAAACACATCACTAAAGAGCAAAGCCTCACCATTAGAGAGACAGGGAAGAACAATGCTGCCATAATACCTGAACTGCAAGTCTTCTCGATGATCTTCTACGTTATGTTCCACCTGGAACACCAATGCCGACGAAGACGACGACAGTGAGTACAGCCGCCTAGCACACAAGGGAGGGAGGGAGGAAAACGAGAGTGACACACAGATGCACGACACACCCCGACACACACACACCATACACACGTCCAGTTGCACAGGAAAAACAATTTACACCTGATACACTGCCGAATAATGCAAGGACAACAGGAATGTACGAAAGGGAATGTATTCATATCAACAGCTAATAAATTATCAAAATGTCAATGAAACAGATATATACAGATGTACACAAGGGGACACTGCCCAGTCCAATGTTCAAAGGGCCCACATGGCCACAGGCCAAAGTCTAAGGCCCAACTTGAATCCTGACTTCATCTGGATAGAACTCTGCAGGGGCATCAGTTTGCAAGTGGACAGGCACCTCAGGGGGAGGAGGGGCACCTCAGCTGGAGTCAGGAACAAGCCCAGTGGTTCTGGAGGGGGCTCTATGCCCATTGCTCTGTCCTGGGGAGTGCAAGGGCCACAGTCTCTTGAGGGGGTGACTTTCTCACTGGTTCTGGATGGGGAAACATGCCTATTGCTCTGTCCTGGGGAGTGCAAGGCCACAGTCTCTCTCAGGGGCCCCTCGTACAGCAGCTCCTGGAGGGTGGCTTACATGGCGTCTGGTGGTGGTGATGGCTGAAGTGTGGTGGCGGATGGAGGCGCCTCCTGGGCAGCCTCTGCAGTTGGTGATGGCTGCAGTGTGGTGGCAGATGGAGGTGCCTCCTGGGCAGCCTCTGCAGGTAGTGATGGCTGCAGTGTGGTGGCGGATAGAGGTGCCTCCTCGGCAGCCTCTGCAGGTGGTGATGGCTGCACTTCCTCAGCTGGCAGTGGAGGCCCCGTGACCACTGGTGGTAGTGGAGGTGTAACCCTGACAGCCTCCGCTGGCGTAGAGGGCTTCGTCCCCTCCATGACATGGGGCGTGGATTCCTCAACCTTCCTGGCAGGTTTTGATGGCTTCTTCCCCTTCTTGCCTAGAGCTGCAGGCTCCTTGCCCTTGCCTGGAGATGCAGGCTCCTTCCCCTTCTTGCCTGGAGGAGTAGGCTTCTTCCCCTTCTTGCCTGGAGGTGCAGGCTCCTTCCCCTTCTTGCCGGGAGGTGTGGTATCCTTACCACCACGAGTAGGTGGTGCCACCACTGTCCCTGTGGACTGTTTGGCTGAGGTGCTGGGCTGGGTCTTTGGTACCCTGCTCATACTGGCAGGATGGGGTGAGGGGGAGAGAAGAGGTCAAGTTGGGCAAGGAAAAGCTTTTTAGGGACTGTGGGGTGGGAGGAGTGATGGTAGAGGAGGTAGAGGGAGTGGTTGTAGGAGGTGTATGTCTGCTGGATTTGGGTGCAGGTGCATAGGCTGTATGCTGATGTGAGGTGGATGGCTGTTGGGTGTGTGAGTGCTTTCGATTGTGTCCTTTAGGGGGGACAGACAGGGTGGGAGAGGACAGAGGAGACGCGTGCATGGATGTTGTGGAGGTGTCTGCTAGTGAAGTGTGTGTGCTGCTTGTTGTGGTCATGCTGGTGGTGGATGTTGATGTAGTGAATGGAGGTGTGAGTGTGGACGTGAATGGGAGGGTGGTGGAGGAGATGGAGGAGGGGGAGACAGTGGAGGCAGTGGTTGTTGTTATGTCTGCAAGTGTATAGTGTTTGCGTGAGTGCCTGTGGGATGAAGTGTGGTGCTTGTGTTTGCCTGTGCCACAATTGGGTGTTGTCTTGTCTGTATGTGTGCCTGGGATGGGTTGGGGTTGAGGTGAATGGGACTGGGAAGTGGTAGTTGAAGGTGGGATGGTAGAAACAGCGACAATGGCTTCCATCAGAGAGGAGGCCAGAGCCTGAATCTATCTGTGTTGGGCTGCCAATCCACCGTGAATGCCCTCCAGGAATGCATTGCATTGCTACATCTGGGATGCCAGCCCCTGGATGTCATTCACAATGGTTGATTACCCTACAGAGATGGATCTCAGGAGGTCAATAGCCTCATCACTCAGGGCAGTAGGGCTCACTGGGGGAGGGCCTGAGGTACGTGGGGCGAAGGAGGTGCCCACCCTCCTGGGTGAGCGGGCACGGGCAACTTGCTGAGCGGCTACTGGGAGGGCAGTGCTGGTACGAGGGGTGGCAGCTGAACCTGCAGCTGGGGTGGTCACAGAGGTGTCCGCCACCACCAGGGAGCTTCCATCGGAGGAGGTATCTGAGTCTGTGTTGTCACCTCCTGTCTCCGCCGTGGTGCTCCCCTTGCCCTCCATCCCACTGGTTCCCACAGCGTCAGTGGACTCTGCCTCCTGGGTCCTGTGGGATGCAGCTCCCTCTGTTGCCGGTGCCCCTGCTCCTCCACCAGATAATGCTGATCCACACAAGGACAGGATGACAGAACAAAAAAGGGGGGGAGAGAGACAAATTAAACACTGGGTAAATGACTGCACCATCACCATAGTTGGCATACACAACACCGTCACACACGGGGAACAGGCTTAAGCACTATGCATTGTACTACTAGTGATTTTGCTAGATGCTAAGGCCACACACCGCCAACTGCAGAACTCCTGGGACCTATGATGCCCTGCCTGATATGGGCTGCTAACTAGCTAGGTTACCTGTATTTCCCATACACCCATTACCCTAGAGATGACCCACACTGCAATGTCTGACCTGGCCTTAGGGGCACCCACTAACACACATCCACCGCTTGGATACCACCCCACCTGCCAAAATATGTAATGATACCCTCTGTACTCACCCCCTTGTGGCTGCTGAGATTCCCTCAAGCGCCCATCTAGCTCAGGGTAGCCACTGCCAGTATGTGGGCCATCAGGGGGGTCAGGGTCCAACGAGCACCCCTTCCACGTTGGGAGGCCAGCCCCCACTGGGCCTCTGCAGTCTTCCGTGCCCAGCATCTCAGGTCCTGCCACCATTTCCGACAGTGGGTGCTCCGCCTGCCATAGACCCCCAGGGTCCGCACCTCCTAGGGAATGGCACGCCATATTACCTTCTTTTGATGGACGCTGACCTGCAAAGGCAATACAAACAGGAGCACACCATTAAACAAACAGTCCAGTCTGTCACACAAATGGCCCACCATACCGGTTTCCATCAACATTGGCAGACACATTGCCCAGCATACACTATGTACCCCGCCCCAAGACATTTCCCCCACCCCCGTTTACACGATGCTTGCACACATATCTCCATGCATCCGTCCCACATGCATTGTGCCCAAAGTTTACTCACCTGTTGGTCTGTAGGCCCATACAGCAGTCCATACTTGGGTAGGACCACATCCACCAGTCGCACCAACTCCTCTGAAGTGAAGGCAGGGGCCCTTTCCCTGGCACACAGGCCATGGTAGGTTTCAGACACAGGTCACAGCAGCACACGCAGTGTAGGTGTTCTCCTGTTGAAGGTCAGGAAACAAGTGAGGAATCAGATATAAAATGGCAGTCACGTCTGCTGCGGTGTACACCGTCACTGCTGGTTCAGATCCCCATTGGCCACTGTACTCCATAGAGCCTCATATTATCCAATGAGGAATTGCACGGCGGTGCAAGACTGCCTTCTGCCACGACGCACAATGTCAGTGGAGTTACCTCACTTCCACCTGTCCCTACATACAGGACAGGCGGTCGCCATTTCAGTGGGAGGAAACAGTCATATCGATATTAACTGCATCACAGATTGGATTGGCACATACCTTGCCATTAACACTGTCCCATTACCTAAGTGCACCATGTAGACTGCAGTTGTGGTTCCATTGTTCAAATGGTGACAGACAACTCACTCTTGTGTCCCTTATATAGCTACCGATGTGGATGAATACAAGGTGGAGACATACCCCCGTGTACAGACCCCTCGTGGACTTAGCTACACTGGAGGACAGGTATATTATCCTCACCTATAGACTGGACAGGGCCACAATCACAGAGCTGTGTGCCCACTTGGAGCCAGACCTGATCTCATCTATCCGTCATCCAACTGGGATCCCCCCTCTTGTGCAAGTGCTATCAGTGCTCCATTTCTTGGCAACTGGTTCCTTCCAAGTGACAGTGGGCCTGGCAGCAGTAATGTCACAGCCAGTGTTCTCAATAGTGCTGGCAAGAGCGTTGTCTGCCCTGGTAAAACACATGTGCAGCTACATTTCTTTCCCCCTGGTGGAAGAATTGGCCACTGTGAAGGACGAATTCTATGGAATGGGACATATACCGAAAATTATTGGGGCGATTGATGGTACACATATTGCGTTTGTACCCCCCACCAGACTGAACAGGTGTTCAGGAATCATAAGAGTTTCCACTCACTGAATGTGCAGATAGTGTGCCAGGTGGACCAGTACATCTCCCACGTCAATTCTAAGTATCCTGTGTCGGTGCATGATGCCTTTGTTCTGAGGAATAGCAGCATCCCAAATGTGATGGGCCAACTACAGAGGCACAGGGTGTGGCTAATAGGTGAACCTTGGTCTCCACCCACTGTATGTTAGTGTATGCCTCTGGTGTCAACCCAATAGGATTGTGTGTGGCTAAATGTTGTCCCTCAATACTTGCAGGTGACTCTGGCTACCCAAACCTATTGTGGCTACTGACCCCTGTGAGGACTGACAGGACAGGGGCTGAAGAACATTATAATGAGGCACAAGGGTGAACCAGATGGATCATCGAGAGGACCTTCGGCCTCCTGAAGGACAGGTTCAGGTGCCTCCATCTGACAGGTGGATCCCTGCGCTACTCATCCGAGAAGGTCTGCCAGATAGTAGTGGCATAATGCATGTTGCTCAACCTGCCCCTCAGACGACATGTACCTTTTCTGCAGGAGGAAGAGACTGGAGATGCCCCTGTGGCAGCAGTAGACCCTGATGACAGTGAGGATGAAGAGGCTGAGGATGAGGACAACAGAACATCAGATATCCATCAGTACTTTCAATGACACACAGGTGAGACAGGTCAACTGCACATTTCTATGACTATTGGTGTAATCTGTGTGGCTGTGGCATGATGGCATTAACTTCCTTTTTATCTCAACTTACTGTCACCTATGGCTTGTCATTTTACAGATGTTGGTGACATAACAACTGTGTACTGATGTGCTGACTACAGACAGCTACAGGTCCTTATTTCTATACAGTGTACAGTTCATTTACAAAGGATGTGACTGTTTCCAAACATACACATTTTCAATACATAAAATACTTGTAGTCAAGTTGTGTTCAAGGGTGTTTATTGTAGTGCTAGGAAATGGTGGGGAAGTGCAATGGAATGGGGTGATGATGGAGGAAAATCCAAGGTATTGTTCCAGTCTATTTGTAGCACAGGTGCAGTGTCTATGGGGCCATAGGAAGGGGAGCAACAGCAGTTCAAAGTGGACAAGGTGACTGAGTGGGCCAATCAGGAGTGTCTAATTTCCTGGCAGGGGTCTTGGCAAGTGTCTCTGGCTTCTGTCTGGGTCACAGGGAACGTTTGCTGGGTGGTTCACCTTCTGCAGGGGGAGGGGTGCTGGTGGCCTGTGGGTCCTGTGGCGGGGCCTCATGCCCACTGGTGGCACCGGAAGTGGAGGGCTGGTTAATGGACTGGCTAGTGGTAAGGGCCCACTGGTGTGCTGCTGCCTCCCTCATGATGTTGGCCATGTCTGCCAGCACCCCTGCTATGGAGGGGTGCTGGCAGACATGGCCAGCTGGTGGTGTTAATGGCCTGCAAGTCCTCCCTGATTCCCTGATACTGTCCCTCCTGCAGCCGCCTGTTCTCCTGCACGTTGTGTAGGATCTGGCCCATCGTGTCCTGGGAATGTTGGTAGGCTCCCAGGATCTCAGAGAGTGCCTCCTGGAGATTTGATTCCCTGGTCCTGTCCTCCCCCTGGTGCACAGCAGCCCTCCCAGTGTCCCTAATGACCTGTGCCTCTGTCCCCTGAATGGTGTGCCCACTGCCACTGACCCCAGGTCCCTGATTGTCCTGGGTATGAGGTGTGACCTGGGGTCCCTGTACAGGTGGGCACACTGCTGATTGACTTGTCCTAGGGACAGAGGTGTGGGTACGCTGGATGAGTGCTGTGGTGTTGGATACTGAAGGTAGAGGCTCTGTAATGGACTGTGAGTGGGCTTGGGTGACCAGCTGTCCACTGGTCCCTGATGGGCCAGGTAGGTCATCCAGATCCAGAAGTCCAGAGTTACTGTCATCACTGGGGGCATCTTCTGTTGGGGGATGGGATAGTCATGGCACCTCCTCGCCGCTGACATAGGCTGGGGTGCCTGTGGGGATGTATGTGATGTATTATGCTTTGTGTGTGTGACATATTGTATATCCCTGGCTTCCTCTCTATCGTTGGTGTTGTCCTGCCACCTTTTGCTTGTGCATGGTGATGTATTGTGGGATTGTTAGTTCCCCTATGCTGTGCATGCTCTTGTGATGGGTGTTCATTCAGGGCTGGGAGAGCTGTCTATGCATTGGTATAGCATGCAGGACTTGGCATTGGGGTTAGTCATATGTGTAGGTGCAGTGTGTGGGATGTAGTGGAGTGATGGTAGTGAGGGTGAGGGGGTGTGATGGCATGCAGGTATGGGGGGTGATACGTAGTAAATATTGACTTACCAGTGTCCAGTACTCCGGCTACTCCAGTGAGTCACTCAGGATGCAGGATTGCCAAGACTTTCTCCTCCCATGCTGTGAGCTGTGGGGGAGGAGGTGGGGGTCCACCGCCAGTTCTCTGTATGGCGAGCTTGTGCCTTGCTGCAATGGAACATACCTTCCCCTGTAGGTTGTTGCACCTCTTCCTGATGTCGTCCCTTGTTCTTGGGTGTTGTCCTACAGCGTTCACCCTGTCCACGATTCTTCCTTGCAATGGATAGCTGCTGTACCTGTGCTCCGAAGAGCTGTGGCTCTACCCTGACAATTTCCTCCACCATGACCCTTAACTCCTTATCAGTGAAATGGGGGTGCCTTTGTGGGGACAAGTGTGTTGTATGATGTGTGTTGGTGACAGTGTGTTGAGTAATGTGGTGGGGTTTGTGATGTGGGGTGCATGAGGGATCTATGGGTGTAAGTGGTGTGCGTCTAGTTGTCTCAGTGGTCTTGGAGTCAGTCTTGTGGCAATGATTTGTATTTGTAAAGGGTTGTGGGTAATGTGGGTGTGTGTTTTATAGTGGTGTGGGTGTGTGGGTGTGGTGTGTGTATGAATGTCAGGTGTGTGTTTTTTGTATTGGCCAATGTAGTGTTTTTTTGTATGTGGGTGTCCATTCTGAGTGCGGCGGTATGTACCGCCAATGGTTTACTCCCGTTGAATGTCTGCCTTGGTGATTAGTGGGTCATAACTTGATGGGCGTTGTTTTGTTAGCGTAACGGTATGGGTGTTGGGAGCGCCACTTTTCCACTGACCTTGGTGCTGGCGGATTTGTGTATGTGGCAGTATTCTTTCGGATTGGTGTGTGTCTGTCATAATATGGCGAAAGGATATTCGCCACCGCGGCGGTATGTTTGTGACCGTCACAGTGACGGTAAGCAGCATTTACCACCAATGTCATTATCAGGGCCATAGTCTTTCGTTGGTCTAGGAAATTGATGGTGAATTCTTGGTTTGTTGCCTATGTGTAGACTATTGTATGTGTGAGCCTGGCAAAGGTTCTTGGTCCCACTGCCTGCTGTATGATGACCAGCACGGGGCACCAGACTGGCAGTAGTGGGGGTACGAGCGCAATTGCAAATCTTATTACCGATGTTCGAGGGAAATTTGGTCAAAAATTTTGAGAGACCTGAGGGATTGAGCGTGGAGCTACTGTTGTGATCTCTGCTGAACGTCACATCTACAAATGTTAACTGTTTGACCATTTTAATTAGAGAATTAACCATGGATTTAAGCTCAGGCACCTCGTTCTTTAAATCTGTTATGCATGAGATGTACTGAGCATTAGGCAGGCCTGGGCTTATGTCTGTTGCTCCTGTGTCTGCTATCCCACCCATCAATACACTTAGGTCACAATCATCATGTGAAATATCATTTAGGGGACTGAAGCGATTGGTGCAACGAAGGGCCTTGCTTCCAGTAGTTGAAAGCTCATTAGCTGATGGTGATGGCATGTGTACAATGGCATTTCTCACTTCACGCTGCCCTGTAGGAGCTAGAGCCTGTGACCCACATTTTTTTAACATCTCTGGGATTTTCCTGTGGCCCTCCCTTGACCCTACTGGGGAATACTCCCTCTGAATACCTTTAGCAGCTCTCTCCAGAGAGGAAGTCAAAATATCCTCACAATCAACCATGAGATTGTATATCCTATCCATTACGCAGTTACTTGCTGCATGCTTCTGCCATTTGTGTTTTTTCCTGTGTGCCACCCAAGCCCCACCCTCGGTCACTTTCCTTTTACCCATCACAATTGCTTTCACAAGTTGGTGAACCCTTAAAGATAAAATAAGTAAATATAAGGCAATATAACTATCCCCAGAGGCTATAATAATACAGAAACTATTGTAAAGCCTACTTAATAGTATAGATGTTAGGGGGGGGGGCGGCTCTGACGGGCATGGACGGGCCCACCCTTGGTCCGGGCTTCGTCCGGGAGCAGCCCGGGCACGCCCTGTGTACATCCAGTGCTGCAGTGTGCACCCTCGCGCTTTATAACACTTGTTGGTCTGGTCGAGGGGGAGCAGGTACTGTGGAAAATGCTCGCCTCATGGGGCCACAAAACAGTCTGGGATATGTAGTCCCTCTAGAAATGGTTAGCGTGTCCCCTATCCAGTCCCTGGGCACTTGAAAGTTTAAGCTGGCGGACAAAAACTGAAAATCCACGCACAGAACACCGTGTTATGATGCACCTTCCACGATGCGGCTTCTAAACAACGTGCCCCCGGCTTCGCAGCTGAAATCGACATTCCACCTGCATCACAGCAGGGAGATCAACACTTGTGACTGGAGAAACAATGTGCACATCCACTTACTGAGGCTGATAATGACACAAACCCCATGCAGCACAGTTTTCTAACACTGTGACTGGATTTTCCACACATCATCCCTGGGCATCCAAGTCAACCCGACTCTGCGCAGATCCGAGGTTCACCATCCGGAAATTGATACATCGCTCTCCTACGAGGGAGAAAAATGACGCAACGCCGACCCGACCAGAGAAGGAAACGGCACACGGCCTCACTTGCAAGTATAGAATCGACACATCACTGACTTTTCCGATGCACGCTCACCCATGCAGCTTTCTTTTTTACGATAACCAGGAACTTTGTGTGACAAGAGCATTCTCACTGTTTTCTAAGGATTAAGACTCATAGGGCCTCATTTATACTTTTTTATTGCCGCATTTGCATCATTTTACTACACAAAAGCGGTGCAAACTTACAAAATATAATTGAATTTTGTACGTTTGCGCTGCTTTTGGGTAAAAAAATTACGCAAATGAAGCTCTAAAAAATATAAATCAGGAACTTATTCTTTTGAAAAATAATATATTGACTTGTGTATTTCGGATTTTTGTAGTTTTGGTTTTGTTCGTTTTAGATAAATATTACCTATTTTTCTAAAGTGGTGTGGTGTTGTACTGTTTTCACTGTATTACTGTGTGTGTTGGTACAAATACTTTACACATTGCTTCCGAAATTAAGCCTGCCTGCTCATGCTAAGCTACCAAGGGGGTGAACGGGGGTTAACTGAGTATTATTCTCTTTTAGCGTGACTAGAGTGAGGGTCATTATTTGGACAGGAGGTAACCTGACTGCCAACCAATGACCCCATTTCCAACATTGGTGATGATTGGACTTTTTTTTGTACTTGATATACAGTGTACGCTACTGTTTTCAGTGCAGATCTTTACGTGACCACATACAGCTTGTTTTTGCTTTTTCTCTTTTCAATTGTTTTTTCCTACTTCCATATATTTGCTGATCTTTGATTGACTTTTGAACTTCATTAGGAACTTTTTTTCTGCCTTGGAATTTGCACTTTTGTTGATTCTTCATCATGTCTCAATCTGGAGCTGCATCATCTGGTGCTGCTTTTGATTTAGGGAAACTGGAGTACTATACAGTTGCTCAGTTAAGGCAGTTCTGCAAAGTTCTTGCCTGTCTCATGAAGGGAGCCACCAGGAAGGAGGAGTTGCAAAAGGCACTGAGGGCCTGGGTGACAGCCAAGGAAGCTAAGGGGCCCCCAGAGGAGGAGGAGGATGAGGGTGAGGTGGTGCAATCCATACACAGTGGTATAGTAGGTGGGCCTGTTACGTCCAGTGAGAGGGTCTCCAGGGCAGGTAGCAGTGTGTTATCCAAGGTTCTGACTCCTGAAGAGTTACAGGACAGACAAGCAGAGAGGGCTCACCAGTTGGAGTTGGCGAAGTTTAGGCTACAAAGAGAGATGGAAGAAAGGAGGATGGCCATATAGGAGAAGAAAATACTGCTGGCTCATGAGCTCAGCTTGAGGGAGCTGAGTCAGAGGAGCCAGTCCAGTAGGGATGGTGGCAGCAATATCACAGTGCAGCCTGAGGATGGTGCACATTCCTTAAGACTTTGTGAAGGATTACAAAAGAGAGGATGACATATTCTTGTGGTTCAAGAGGTATGAGTCTGCTCTCCACATAAATTTGGTCCCTGAAACTCATTGGGGGAGAGTCTATGGAAGCACTTTGAGGTAGAGGGAAGGGATACTCTGACATCCTTAGGGGATCATCAGAGGCTCACTTACTCTATCATGAAAGAAGCCCTACTCACAAGGTATGGTCTCACCCCTGAGCAGTATAAGGACAAGTTTAGGTCCTATAAGAAGAAGGAATCACAAACATGGTTGGAGTGTGTTGATTCTTTTTGCAGGTCACTGGATGGTTCGGTGAAGGGCAGTAAGGAGACAACATATAAAGGGCTTTACAATCTAATTGCTTGGGAGCACTTGTACAGTTTTGTTTTTTTAGAGCTGCTCCAGCACCTGATTGACAGCAAGCTGAGTGACCCCAGGGAGCGGACCGCTGGGAGAGTACCAGGGTCCAGAAGAGGTATAGGGGAGACCACGCCAAGGGAGGGCAGGGTCCCTCTCAGAAGAAAGTGGGGGCTAAGGGTAAATGGGGTGGTTCTCTAAAGAGCCCCAACCTAGTTCCCAGGGTAAGGAGTCCCAGCCCCCCATTAAAAAGAAACCATGGTTCTCCAAAGGGGAACATGTGGAGGGGGTCCCCCCATAAGTGTTATGCATGTGACCAAGTGGGTCATGTGAGAGGGGATCCCAAATTTCCCAAGGGTACACAGGCATCAACGGGTGTTCAGCCACAGGGTTTGGCCAGTGTTGCACTTGGGGAGGAGTTGGTTCCAGGTGGGTGGAAGCCAGCTGAGATGGCTCTTGTCTCACCAGGGGACAGTGAGATGGTCCAGAGAACCCTAGTTCCTGAGAAAACTAAAAAGTACAGGCAGTGGGTGACCATTAATGGGCAGAGTGTGGAGGCTCTGAGAGACACTGGAGCCAGTGTGACTATAGTGAGGAGTCACCTGGTGTCTGAAGAGCATATAAATCCCCGTGTACTTCGCTAAGTAGTTGCAGTAGACAACTCAGAGTGCCTGTGCACAGTGGCACAGGTTCTCTTTGAATGGGAGGGGACTCAGCTTCCTTGAAGATAGCTGTGAGTCCAGCAATGACCTGGATGATTCCACTTGGAAGGAGATGGAACACAGGTCACACTTGGAGATATTGAAGCTGCTTTGGTGAGTATGCATATCCACCAGGTCAATGGCAGCCTGTCAGGGTGGTCAGGAGCCCCAGGAGCATGAAACAGTGGCCCAGCGGACCACCAAAAAGAGAAAGGGCAAGGGGTGCAGGAAACTGGCCCCAGAAGTTCCCACGGACTGGGAGGAGGCAGAGCCTGAGGGTGATGCCCCGGAGCATACAGGGGAACAGGTGGCTGAGCTGGGTGAAGTCCTTGAGCTGTCACGGTGGCAGCAGGAAGGGGAACCACAAGGGAGCCTGCAGACCAGGTGGCTGGCAAGCAGCCAGGATCTCACCTGATTTATTGGGAGGACGGCCTCCTGTATAGTGAGCCTAAGGTTGCTGAGCCTGGGTCAGCCCGTGTGCTGGTGGTGCGCCAGTGCTCCAGAGCCTTCCTACTGGGTCTGGCTCATGAGGTGCCTTTAGCTGGACATTTGTGGCAGGACAAGAACTTTGAACGGCTTGTCACCCACTTTTACTTGCCACTAATGAGCAGGCACTCAGATGCTGATTCCAGGTCTTGCCAGACTTGTCAGGCAATTTTCAAGAGTGGGGGAAATATAAAGCTGCCTTCCAACATTTTCCAGTGCTCAGTACCCTATTCAAAAGGGTCAGTATTGACATTGTGGGGCCTCTGGATCCCAAGACAGCCATAAGCAACAGGTTCATCCTGGTCTTGGTGGATCATGCCACCCGGTACCAAGAAGCCATTCCTCTGAGGTCAATCACTTCCCCTGCAGTGGGTCGTGCATTGATGGGGGGTTTTACCCGCATGGAGTTTCCACAAGGAAGTGGTATCTGATAGGGGTATCAACTTCATATCTACGTATATGAAGTCTCTGTGGCAAGAGTGTGGGGTAATGTATAAGTTAACCATTCCTTACCACTCCCAAAGCAACGGTCTAGTTGAAAGATTCAAATGCACCTTAAAAGGCATGATCATGGGCCTGTCAGAGCCCTTGAGGCGGAAGTGGGATGTCCTCTTGCCATGCCTTCTGTTCGCCTACAGGGAGGTTCCTGAAAAAGGACCTGGATTTAGTCCTTTTGAGTTACTTTATGGACACCCTGTCAGGGGACCTTTGAGTTTAGTGAAGGAGGGCTTAGAGAAAGCCCCCAGTAAACCTTGCCAGGATGTATTTAGTTACACACTGGCCTTCAGACACCAGACTGCCCGCTTCAGTGCTCTTGCTCAAGAGAACCTGGAAGCAAGCCAGGCAGACATGAAAAACTCTGGTTGAATTTCGGACTGGGCAAAAATTGTTGGTAATGGCAACAGTGGAGCCTAGGGCACCCCAGGACAAGTGGACTGGGCCATTTGAGGTGGTGAAGTGCAAAAGCGAAGTCACCTACCTGGTGGACTTGCGAACTCCCAAGATCACCTTGAGTGTCCTGCACGTGAACCGTCTCAAACAACACTTTGAGGAGACTGAATTGTCCATGCTCCTAGCAACTGATGATGGGTTGGAGGAAGAGAGTGAGCCTCTTCCTGACCTCCTGTCTGCTGGAGAGAAAGATGGGTCTGTGGAGGGAGTGAACCTCTCCCCCTCCCTGACCTCAGAACAACAGAAGGACTTTCGCCAGGTATTGGGTCAGTTTGCCTCCCTGTTCTCCCTGATCCCAGGGGTCACACATTTTTATACACATGATGTGGACACCTGGGACAGTCCACCCACTAAACAGAAGGTTTACAGGGTGAATGATAAGGTCAGGGTTAGCATCGAAGATGAGGCGTCTAAGACATTAACCCTAGGGATCATGGAGTTCTCTAGAAGTCTTTGGGCCAGCCCTTT
Organism: Pleurodeles waltl; assembly: GCF_031143425.1. Taxonomy (NCBI): domain Eukaryota; kingdom Metazoa; phylum Chordata; class Amphibia; order Caudata; family Salamandridae; genus Pleurodeles; species Pleurodeles waltl. The sequence goes on along the minus strand of NC_090451.1, from coordinate 399,662,993 downwards.
GGTCTTGGTCCCAAAGGCTGCTGGTCCTGGTGCCACCCCAGAATTCCGGTTCTGTGTCGACTACCAGGTTTTTAATGCGGTCACTAAAACTGACACGCACCCCATTCCCCGAGCTGATGAGCTCATCGATCGGTTGGTATCTGCCCAATACCTCAGCACGTTTGATTTGACGTCTGGGTATTGGCAGATTGCCCTAACTGAGGGGGCCAAAGAGAGGTAAGCATTTCATACCCCAGATGGACACTTCCAGTTCAAAGTGATGCCATTTGGGATGAAAAATGCCCATGCCACATTCCAGAGGTTGGTCAACCAGGTTTTGATTAGGCTGGATGACTTCAGTGCAGCATACCTGGATGACATTGCAGTCTTCAGTTCCACTTGGGAGGAAAACTTGCAGCATCTCTGCAGAGTGTTGGAGGCACTGCAAAAGGCAGGCACCACAAGAAAGGCAAGCAAGTGCCAAATAGGGCAGGGTTCGGTGGTGTATTTGGGACACCAGGTAGGGAGTGGCCAGGTGGCACCCTACATCCAAAAATATACACCATTCTGCCTTTGGAGACTCCAAAGACCCAGATGGAGGTGAGAGCCTTTTTAGGCCTCACTGGCTATTACAGAAGTATTGTCAAGGGTTATGGAACCATTGTTGCCCCCTTGAATAAGCTGACTTCCAAGAAGCAACTGAAGAAGGTGATCTGGACAAAGGTGTCACAGTGTCCTTTCCTCTGGATCTGCATGCTGCCGAACAACAGGCCCACCTTCCGGCATCACCAACTCAGAAAGCTATTATAGCACAGAGTTATGATGAAGCCAGTTGGGTGGAAGGGAATTAGGGTAGGGAACAGCAGGGAGAGAGATCTGAAAAGGAAACATTGTTAAGCATGTATGTATATACTTGTTCATAACAGCATTAACATTCAATTACACATTTAGACAAAGGAGTCTCCATAAATGCAAGTGTTGAGACCCTTATGGAATAAACAAAGGTGTCTCCATGTGTGCAAGAGTTGAGACACTTATGGAATAGACAAAGGTGTCTCCGTGGATGCAAGAGTTGAGACCCTTATGGAATAGACAAAGGCGTCTCCGTGAATGCAAGTGTTGAGACCCTTATGGAATAGGCAAAGGTGTCTCCGTGTGTGCAAGAGTTGAGACCCTTATCGAATAAACAAAGGCGTTTCCGTGAAATGCAAGAGTTGAGACCGTTATGGAATAGACCAAGGCATCTCAGTGAATGCAAGTGTTGAGACCCTTATGGCATAAACAAAGGCGTCTCTGTGAATGCAAGAGTTGAGACCCTTATGGAATAGACAAAGGCATCTCTGTGTGTACAAGAGTTGAGGCCCTTATGGAATAGACAAAGGCGTCTCCATGTGTGCAAGAGTTGAGACCCTTATGGAATAGACAAAGGCGTCTCTGTGTGTACAAGAGTTGAGACCCTTATGGAATAGACAAAGGCGTCTCCAGGTGTGCAACAGTTGGGACCCTTATGGAATAAACAAAGGCGTCTCTGTGAAATGCAAGAGTTGAGACCCTTATGGAATAGACAAAGGTGTCTCCGTGAATGCAAGAGTTGAGACCCTTAGGTAATAAACAAAGGCGTCTCTGTGAATGCAAGAGTTGAGACCCTTATGGAATAGACAAAGGCGTCTCCGTGAATGCAAGTGTTGAGACCCTTATAGAACAGACAAAGGAGTCTCTGTGTGTACAAGAGTTGAGACCCTTATGGAATAAACAAAGGCGTCTCAGTGAATGCAAGAGTTGAGACCCTTATGGAATAGACAAAGGCGTCTCCCTGAATACAAGTGTTGAGACCCTTATGGAATAGACTAAGGCGTCTCCGTGTGTGCAAAAGTTGAGACCCTTATGGAATAGACAAAGGCGTCTCTGTGAATGCAAGTTTTGAGACCCATATGGAATAGACAAAGGTGTCTCCTTGTGTGCAAGAGATGAGACCCTTATGGAATAGACAAAGGCGTCTCCGTGGATGCAAGTGTTGAGACCCTTATGGTATAGACAAAGGCGTCTCCGTGGATGCAAGTGTTGAGACCCTTATGGAACAGACAAAGGCGTCTCTGTGGATGCAAGAGTTGAGACCCTAATGGAATAAACAAAGTGGTCTCCGTGTGTGCAAGAGTTGGTAGAATCATGATACTTTAGGATGTCATGAGCATTAGACAAAACTGGGCGTGGCCCTTCGCTAAATCATGGAACAAAAACAATTAGTAAAATCATGATACTTCAGGATGTCGTGAGCATCAAACAAAACTGGGCGGGCCCTTCTCTGAATCATGGAACAAGAACAATTAGTAAAATCATGATACTTCAGGATGTCGTGAGCATTAAACAAAACTGGGCGTGGCCCTTCTCTGAATCATGGAACAAGAACAAACTGAGACCTCTGAACCTTGAGAAGGGAAGAGCTTGGACCATGGACATACTCTGAACATCAATCATGCAACTACTATGCATTCATAAACATAAAACGTTTGGCTTCAGTCTAGACGTTCGCAAATACTTAAATATGTATCTCACATATCATCCAAGACTTAAATATGTCTCTCACATATTATGCTTCCAAAAACAATAAAACTATGATTTGCTTATGTTTGAGATGTTTTCACATTTGCCACCTAGGCCTGAAAGTTTTACTCATGTAAACTGAAGCGCCTTGATTATTGGACCAAGGGTGCTTTACTCATATGAACTGAAGTATTTTGATTGCTGTTCGAAGGGTGCTTTACTTCCAATGAACTGAAGCACTTTGAATGTCATGCCAAGTGTGCTTTACTTCTGTGACCTGAAGCGCTGTGAATACCATGCCAAGTACACTTTACTCCTGTGAACTGAAGCGATTTGAATACTATGCCAAATCTGCTTTACTCCTGTGAACTGAAGCGCTTTAAATGTTGTGCCAAGGCCGCTTTACTCCTGTGAAATGAAGCGCTTTGAATACCATGCCAAGTACGCTTTACTCCTGTGAACTGAAGCGCTTTGAATACCATGCCAAGTGCGCTTTACTCCTGTGAACTGAAGCACTTTAAATGTTGTGCCAAGTGTGCTTTACTCCTGTGAACTGAAGCACTTTGAATACCGTGCCAAGTACGCTTTACTCCTGTGAACTGAAGCGCTTTGAATGCTGTGCCAAGGGCACTTTACTCCTGTGAACTGAAGCGCTTTGAATGTTGTGCCAAGTGTGCTTTACTCCTGTGAACTGAAGCAATTTGAATAGCATTCCAAGTGTGCTTTACTCCTGTGAACTGAAGCGCTTTGAATACCATGTCAAGTGCGCTTTACTCCTGTGAACTGAAGTGCTTCCAATGTCGTGCCCGGGGCGCTTTACCAGTGTGGCCTGAAACGCTTTGCTCGTCATGCTAATGGGAGCTTTACCTTTTGGAATTAATGACTTTCTTCAAACTTGGATTCAGCAAGGCCTTACCGCTATGACTACGACCTACTCATTTTTTAATGCACCATGGAAACAAGGATACTTCGGTTGGATGACACTCTGCTCTTCTCCTGAGAAATCCCAATGAGGTTTGGCTGCATCGAAGTCTTCAAAATAGTGAGCAACGTGCTTGGATGTGGCTTGGCTTTATAGGCCTGCACACACCCCAAGATGGCTGCTGCCTCTAAAAACATGGGAATTGTAGTCCCTTCCTGAAATAGCACTGATAAGTGCATCTTGTTCATCAATGATCTGATCATGCAGCTCTATGAGCTTTGCCACAGGGCAGACGATGTTGTTGGCCACCTTTGGAGCAACAGGGGATGACAAGTGGTGCACAGAAAGCGATGCAGAGCCGCACAGTGGAGTTTCAGGTGGGACCTGTACCGCGCATGGCTCTATTCCTGACAAGAGGCTTGCCAGACCGCTTTTGATGACCTGAAGGCTGCCATGTGCACAGCACCTGTGCTGAAGGCATCTGACTACTTCAAGGAGTTTGTTGTGCAAACAGATGCCTCAGAGCATGGTATAGGAGCAGTGCTCTCACAGCTTAATGAAGAGGGCCTAGATCAACCTGTAGCCTTCATTAGCAGGAGGTTACTTTCCAGGGAACGTAGGTAGAGTGCAATAAAGCGTGAAGCTTTTGATGTGGTCTATGCCCCGAAGAAGCTAAGACCCTACTGGTTTGGGACTCACTTCCGGGTTCAGACCCACCACAGGCCCCTCAGATGGTTAATGCAAATGAGGGGTGAGCATCCAAAACTGTTGAGGTGGTCCATTTCCCTACAGGGGATGTACTTTACAGTGGAACATCGCCCTGGCACAGAAGACGCCAATGCTGATGGTCTGTCCAGATTCTTCTGCCTTAGTGGTGAGAACTCCCAGGAGGTTGGGTAGTTGCTCCCCACTTTCAGCTTGGGGGAACACATGTTAGACTTCACATCCTTGGCACGGTCTTCCCAAACTTTTTGCCTCTGTTTCGCATGTTGTTAATGTCGGCTGGACTCTGTTTTGCTATTTTTGTTACTCCGGGCACTTTACCACTGCTATCCATTACTAAAGTGCCAGTGCGCCTATATAAAATGTATGTGTAATTGGCTTTCCATGATTGGCATATGTGATTGTAAGTCCCTAATACAGTGCACTAGAGGGTCCCAGGGCCTTTAAATCAAATGTTTCTAGTAGGCCTGCAGCACTGGTTGTATCACCCACATTAGTAGCCCTGTCAACATGGCTTAGACCTGCCACTGCAGTGCCTCTGTGGGCAGTTTTAAACTGCCAGTTCGGCTTGGCAAGTGTACTCAGTTGCCAGGTCTAAACCTTCCCTTTTCTTACATGTAAGGCACCCCTAAGGTGGATCCCAGGTAGCCCCATGGGCAGGGTGCTGTGTATGTTCAAGGTAAGACACATACTAATGTGTTTTATATGTCCTGACAGTGAAATACTGCCATATTTGTTTTTTACTGTGCAAGACCTATCCCTCTCATAGGTTAACATGGGGGCTGCCTTTAAATATCATTAAAGCGCAGATTCCTTTTGGGACCAGATAGAAATATGGAGTTTAGGGTCTCTGAACCCACAATTTACAAATACTTATTTTGTTAAGGGTTGTTTTTAGATTGTGTGTTTGAAAATGTCACCTGTAGAAAGTAGACATTTTCTTGCTTAAACCATTCTGTGACTCTGCCTGTTTGTGGATTCCCGGTCTGGGTCAGTTTGACAGCTGGGCTGTTTGCACCTCTCCTCTATAAAGTCACACATAGGGAGCTGGGGTATAGCCTGCATATCCTAATGAGCCATCTGAGCTGGGAGGGAGGGGAGGAGTGGTCACTTACACCTGAAAGGTCTGTGCCTGCCCTCACACAATGCAGTCTCCAACCCCCTGGTGTGTGTCTGGGGCCTAGCCTGGGCAAGGCAGGATCTTGAAAAGAACAGAGAGTTCTCTTTGAAGTAGGCCTACATCAATGGCAGAAAGGGGTATAAGAAGAAGACCCAAAACCCCTGAAGATCAGCTCACTTCTGGAATCAAGAGGAACCTCTGCCAAGGAGAAGAGCTGAGGAGAAGTGCTGCCCCTGCCTGCGACTGTGCTTTGTTGGGCTATCCTGCAGTTGCTGCTTCTGCCTGTGAAAGGGGACAAAGACTGGACTTTGTTGTGCATTCCTGCTTGAGAAGAATCTGCAAGGGCTTTAACTGAGCTTGCCTCCTGTTGTTGAAGTCTCAGGGCCATCAAAGATTTCCCTGCCAGCACCTGGACTCTCTGCTGAGACTCCTGTCCTGCCAAGTGGTGCCCTATCCAGTCCCTGGGCCCTTGAAAGGTGAAGCTGGCAGACAAGAACTGAAAATCCATGCAGAGAACGCCATGCAGGGAAATTTATGACGCAGCTTCCACAATGTGGCTGATAACACGCTGCCGGCATCACGGCTGAAATCGATGCTCCACTTGCATTGCGGCTGGGAGATCAACGCTCGTGGCTGGAAAACCACGCACAACACCGCTTACAGAGGCTGATAACGACACAAACCCACACAGCGCAGTTTTCTAGCACCATGCAACCAGATTTTCCAAGCATTGTCTCTGAGCATCCAAGTCAACCCAACTCTGCATGGATCTGAGGTGCCCCATCCGGAAATTGACGCATCGCTTTCCTGCAAGGGAGAAAAACGACGCATCGCCGACCCGACCAAAGTAGGAAATGACACACAGCCTCACTTGCGAGTAAGGAATCGACTAATCAATGACTTTTCCAATGCACGCTCTCCCATGTGGTGTTATTCCTGACGCTAACCAGAAACTTTGTGTAACAGCAGCATTTTCACTGTTTTCTAAGAATTAAGACTCTTAAGCCCTCGTTACGACCCTGGCGGTGAGTGATAAAGTGGCAGTAAAACTGCCAACAGGCTGGCGGTAAGTACCACAAAATTATGCCCATGGCGGTGATAACTCCCATAAACAGCCAATGTACCACACCAACCACCAGGGTGGAAACTACACTCACCGCGGCGGTAGCCCTCAACAGCCAGGCGGAAGACAAAGTACCGCCCACCATATCATGACACACAAATCCACCACCTTTTCCGGGGTGGTACCAATGCCATCAAAAGCCTGGTGGAAACAGAGCACAGAAGAGAAAGGAATCACCATCGGAGACACAGGGAAGAACAACGCCGCCATGGCAACAGGTGATGGTGCCTCCTGGCCTGCCTCTGCTGGCGGTGATAGCTGCATTGCCTCAGCCAGTGGTGAGGGCTGCTCTGTGGCAACAGGTGATGGCACCTCCTGACCTGCCTCTGCTGGTGGTGAGGTCTCTGTGATCACAGGTGGGGGTGGTGATGTTGGTGATTTCACCCTTCCAGCCTCTAATGGAGTTGAGGGCTTCATTTCCTCCACGGCAGGAGGTGTGGGTACCTTCCCCTTCCTGGCTGCTTGTGTTGTGGGCTCCTTCCCTTCCTGGATGTTTGTGTTGTGGGCTCCTTCCCCTTCCTGGCTGTAGATGTTGTGGGCTCCTTCCCCTTCCTGGCTATAGGTGTTATGGGCTCCTTCCCCTTTCTGGCTGTTGGAGTGTAATCCCTCACAGTCCTGCCTCCACGACTAGGAGGTGCCTCCACTGTCCCTGTTGACTGCTTGGCTGAGGTGCTGGGCTGCATGTTGGCACCCTGGTTCTATGGGCAGGATGGGGAGGGAAGAGGTCAAGTTGTGCAAGGAAAAGCTTCTTAGGGACGGTGGGGCGGGAGGAGGGATTGGAGTGGAGGTTGAGGGAGTGGTTGTTGGAGGTGTATGTCTGCTGGACTTGGGTGCAGGTGCATGGGCAGTGTGCATGTGTGAGGTGGATGGCTGTTGGGTGTCTGAGTGCTTGCGTTTGTGTCCTTTAGGAGGGGGACAGACACGGTGGGAGAGGACACAGGGGACAAGTGGATGGATGTTGTGGAGGTGTCTGCTAGTGAGGTGTGTGTGCTGCTTGTGGTGATGCTGGTGGTAGATGTTGAGGCAGTGCATGCAGGTGTGAGTGTGGACATGACTGGGAGGGAGGTGGAGGAGGAGGAGGAGGGGGAGACAGTGGAGGTAGTGGACGTGGTTGTGTCTGCAACTGTCTGGTGATTGCGTGAGTGCTTGTGGGATGAAGTGTGGTGCTTGTGTCTGCCTGTGCCACTCTTGGGTGTTGTCCTGTGTGCATGCTCGTCTGTACGTGTGCCTGAGATGGGTTGTGGTTGAGGAGAATGGAACTGGGAAGTGGTAGTTAGAGGGGGGATGATAGAAACTGGGACAATGGCTGCCATCAGAGAGGAGGCCAGAGCCTCAATCGATCCCTGTTGGCCAGCCAATCCACTGTGAATGCCCTCCAGGAATGCATTGCATTGCTGCATCTGGGATGCCATCCCCTGGATGGCATTCACAATGGTTGATTGCCCTACAGAGATGGATCTCAGGAGGTCAATAGCCTCCTCACTCAGGGCAGCAGGGATCACTGGGGCAATGCCTGAGGTGCCTGGGGCGAAGGAGATACCCACCGCCCTGGGTGAGCAGGCACGGGCAACTCGCTGAGGGGCTACTGGGAGGCCGGTGCTGGTACGGGGTGGCAGCTGTACCTGCAGCTAGGGTGGTCACAGGGGTGTCCGCCACCACCAGGGAGCTTCCATCAGAGGAGTTATCTGTGTCTTTGTTGTCTTCTCCAGTCTCTGCCGTGGTGTTCCCCTCGCCCTCCGTCCCACTGGTTCCCTCGGCATCGGTGGACTCTGCCTCCTGGGTCCTGGGGGATGCAGCTCCCTCTGTCACCGGTGCCCCTGCTCCTCCGCCAGATGATGCTAATGCACACAAGGACAGGATGACAAAACAAGAAAGGGAGGGAGACAAGGATGCACTGGGTCAATGACTGCACCAACACCACTATTGGCATGCACATCACCGTCACACACAGGGAACAGGCTTAAGCACTATGCATTGCACCACCAGTGATATGGCTAGTCCCTAAGGCAAGATGAGGACCACACACCGCCAACTGCAGCACTCCTGCGACCCACGATTGCCCTGGCTGAAATGGACTGCTAACAAGCTAGGTTACCTGTATTTGCCATACACCCATTACCCTTCTGTTGACCCATGCCGCAATGTCTGGCCCGGCTTTAGGAGCACCCCTAACACACATCCACCACCCGGATATCACCCCACCAGCCAAAATATGTAATGATGCCCACTGAACTCACCTTCTTGTGGCTGCTGTGATTTCCTCAAGTGCCCATCCAGCTCAGGGTAGGCTACCAGCAGTATGCGGGCCCTCAGGGGGGTCAGGGTGCGATGGGCACCCCTTCCTCATTGGGAGGCCATCCCCAGCTGGGCCTCCGCAGTCTTCCATGCTCATCGTCTCAGGTCCTCCCACCGTTTCTGACAGTGGGTGCTCCGCCTGCCATAGAAACCCAGGGTCCACACGTCCTTGATGATGGCACGCCATATTCCCTTCTTTTGATCGGCAGTGACCTGCAGAGGCAATACAGAGAGAAGAACACCATTAGACAAACAGTACAGCCTGTCACACAAATGGCCCACCATACCCGTTTCTATCACTATTGGAACACGCACAGCCCAGTGCACACCATGTACACCACCACTAGACATTACCCCCCCTTACACGATGCTTGCACACAGATCTTCATGCATCCTTCCCACATGTATCATGCTCAAAATCGACATACCTGTTAGTCTGGAGGCCCATACAGCTGTCCGTACTGGGGTAGGACCCTATCCACCCGTCACTCCAACTCCTCCGAAGTGAAGACTGGGGCCCTTTCCCCAGTCACACAGGCCATGGTAGGTTCCAGACACAGGTCACAGCAGCACACGCAGTGTAGGTGCTCTCCTGTTGAAGGTCAGGAAACAAGTAAGGAATCAGATAGCAAATGGCAGTCTCATCCGCAGCAGTGAACACCTTCACCGCCAGAGTAGATCCCCATTGGCCACTGTACTCCATAGAGTCCCATATTATCCATTGAGGAATTACACTGTGGTGCAGGAACGCCTTCCGCCACGACGGCCAACGACGGCCGGAATTACCTCACTTCCACCTGGCTCTCCATACAGGACAGGCGGTCGCCATTCAGGGGGGTGCGGAAACAGACCTATCGACAATTACTGCGTCACAGATTAGATTTGATTGGCACATACTTTGCCATTTACGCTGTCCCATTACATAAGTGCACCATGTGGACTGCAGTTGTGGTTTTGTTGTTCCAATTGTGACACCCTACTCACTCTTGTGTCCCTTAGATACCTACTGCTGTGGATGAATAGGATGTGGAGACATACCTCCGTGTACAGACCTATGGTGGACTTGGCTACACTGGAGGATAGGCACATAATACTCACATATAGACTGGACAGGGCCACAATCACAGAGCTGTGTGCCCAGTTGGAGCTGACTTGATATCAGCTATCCGTCATCCCACTGGGATTCCCCCTTTTGTGCAAGTTCTATCAGTGCCACATTTCCTGCCAACTGGTTCTTTCCAAGTGACAGTGGGCTTGGCAGCAGGAATGTCACAGTCAATGTTTTCAATTGTGCTGGCAAGAGTTTTGTCTGCCCTGGTAAAACACTTGTGCAGCTACATAGCTTTCCCCTAGGTGGAATATTTGACCACTGTGAAGGCCGGATTCTATGCAATGGGACATATCTCCAATATTATTGGGGCGATTCATGGGACACATATTGCGTTTGTCCCCCCGACAGAAAGAACAGGTGTTCAGGAATCATAAGAGTTGCCACTCAATTAATGTGCCGACGGTGTGCCTAGTGGATCAGTACATCTCCCACGTCAATGCTAAGTATCCTGGGTCGGTGCATGATGCTTTTGTTCTGAGGAATAGCAACATCCCAAATATGATGGGCCAACTACAGAGGCGCAGGGTGTGGCTAATAGTTGAGGTTTGGTCCCCACACACTGTATGTTAGTGTATGCCTCTGGTGTCTACCCCATAGGATTGTGTGTGGCTAAATGCTGTCCCTCAATACTTGCAGGTGACTCTGGCTACCCAAACCTATTGTGGCTGCTGACCCCTATGAGGAATGCCAGGACAAGGAGTGAAGAACGTTATAATGAGGCACGTGGGCAAACCAGACGGATCATCGAGAGGACCTTCGGCCTCCTGAAGGACAGATTCAGGTGCCTCCATCTGACAGGTGGATCCCTGTGCTACTCACCCGAGAAAGTCTGCCAGATAGTAGTGGCATGCTGCATGTTTCATGGACGGCATGTACCTTTTCTGCAGGAGCAGGAGACTGGAGATCCCCCTGTGGCAGCAGTAGACCCTGATGACAGTGAGGATGAAGAGGCTGAGGATCAGGATGAGGACAACAGAACATCAGTTATACGTCAGTACTTCCAATGACACACAGGTGAGACAGTGCAACTTAACATTTCTACAACTATTGGTGTATTCTGTGAGTCTGTGGCATGATTGCATTCACTTCCTTTTACCTCTACTTACTGTCACCTATGGTTTGTCAGTTTGCAGATGTTGGTGATATAACACCTCTGTACTGATGTGCTAACTACAGCCAACTACAAGTCATTATTTCTATGCTCTCACAATGTACAGTACATTTGCAATGGATGAAACTGTTTCCATGAATACACATTTTAAACACATGACATACAATAGTAACCAAGGGTGTTTATTGTAGTGCTAAGAAATTGAGGGGAAAGTGCAATGGAATGGGGTGATGATGGAGGAAAGTCCAGGGTATTGTTCCAGTCTGTTTTTAGCACAGGTCCAGTGTCCAAGAGGCCATAGGAAGGGGAGCAATGGCAGTTCAAAGTGGACAAGGTGACAGCATGGAACACATGGGGGACAATCAGGAGAGTCTAATTTCCTGGCGGCGGTCTTGGCAAGTGTCTCTGACTTCTGTCTGGGTCGCAGGGAACATTTGTGGGGTGGTTCACCTTCTGCAGGGGACAGATGCTGGTGGCCTGTGGGTCCTGTGTCGGGGATTCCTGCCCACTAGCGGCACCGGAAGTGGAGGGCTGGTCAATGGACCTGCTAGTGGTAGGGGCACGCTGCTGTGCTGATGCCTCCCTCATGATGTTGGCCATGTCTGCCAGCACACCTGCTATGGAGATCAGGGTGGTGTTAATGGCCTGCAAGTCCTCCCTGAACCCCTGATACTGTCCCTCCTGCAGCCACCTGTTCTCCTGCACATTGTCTAGGGTCTGGCCCATCGTGTCCTGGGAATGTTGGTAGGCTCCCAGGATCTCGGGGAGTGCCTCCTGGAGAGTCGGTTTCCTGCGCCTGTCCTCCCCCTGGTGCACAGCAGTCCTCCCAGTGTCCCTGTTGGCCTGTGACTTTTTCCCCTGAACGGTGTGCCCACTGCCACTGACCCCAGGACCCTGATTGTCCTGGGGACAGAGGTGTGGGGACGCTGGTTGGGTGCTGGGGTGTTGGATCCTGATGGGGGAGGATCTGTGGTGGTCTGTGAGTGGGCTTGGGTCACCGGCTGTCCAGTGGTCCCTGATGGGCCAGGTAGGTCATCCAGATCCAGAAGTCCAGAGTTTTTGTCATCACTGGGGGTATCTTCTGTTGGGGGACTGGATAGTCTTGGCACCTCCTCTCGACTGACACTGGCTGGGGTACCTCTGGGGATGTAAGTGATGTATTATGCTTCATGTGTATGATATACTGCACATCCCTGTCTTCCCCTCTATGGTTGATGTTGCCCTGTCACCTTTTGTTTGTGTATGGTGATGTATTGGGGGCGAGTCGCAAAACCATTTCTACTTACATCTGGCCCCTGGTCCCTGAATTTCATTGGGGGGTGGATCTGTGGAAACACTTTGAGGTAGATGGGATGGATACTCTTACATCCTTAGGGGATCCTCAGGGGCTCATTTACTCTATCATGAAGATAGCCCTACTCACAAGGAATCGTCTCACTCCTTAGCAGTAGAAGGTCAAGTTTAGGTCCCATAAGAAAAAGGAATCCCAAACATGGTTGGAGTGTGTTGATTCTTTTTGCAGGTCACTGGATGGTTGGGTGAAGGGCAGTAAGGTGACAACCTATGAGGGGCTTTATAATTTAATTTCTTGGGAGCACTTGTACAGTTTATGTTTTCCAGAGCTGTACCAACACCTGATTGATAGCAAGCTGACTAAACCCAGGAAGCTTCCTCACTGGGAGAGCACCATGGTCCAGAAGAGATATGGGGGAGACCACACCAAGGGTGAGCAGGGTCCCTCTCAGAAGAAAGTGGGGGTAAGGGTAAACAGGGGGGTTCTTTAAAGGGCCTCATCCTAGTTCCCAGGGTAAGTATTCCCAGTTCCCCAGTGAAAAGAAACAAAAGAAACCATGGTTCTTCAAAGGGAAACCTGTAGAGGGGGTTCTCTGCCATAAGTGTTATGCATTAGACCAAATGAGTCATGTCAGAGGGGATCTCAAATGTCCCAAGGTTACACAGGCACCCACTGGTGCTCAGTTACAGGGTTTGGCCAGTGTAGAGCTTGGGGAGGAGTTGGTTCCAGGTGGGTGAGAGCCAGCTGAGATGTCCCTTGTCTCATTAGGGGACAGTGAGATGGTCCAGAGAGCCCTAATGCCTGAGAACACTAAAAAGTAAAGGTAGTGGGTCAGCATTAATAGGCAGAGGGTGGAGGCTCTGAGAGACACAGGAGCCAGTGTCACTACGGTGAGGAGTCACCTGGTGTCAGAAGAGCAGATAGATCCCCGTGTACTTCACTAAGTAGTTGCAGTAGACAACTCAGAGTGCCTGTGCAGAGTGGCGCAGGTTCCCTTTGAATGGGAGGGGTCTCAGCTTCCTTGAAGGTAGCTGTGAGTCAAACCATGCCTGTAGATTGTTTGCTTGGCAATGACCTGGATGATTTCCCTTGGAAGGAGGTGGAACACAGGTCACACTTGGAGATATTGGGGCTGCCTGGGTGGGTATGCATATCCACTAGGTCAATGGCAGCCCGTCAGGGTGGCCAGGAGCCCCTGCAGCGTGAAACAGTGGCCCAGGGGACCTCCAAAGAGAGGAAGGGCAAGGGGCATGGGAAACCAGCCCCAGAAGTTCCCACGGTCCGGGAGGAGGCAGAGCCTGAGGGTGACACACCAGAACAGGTGGCTGAGCTGGGGGAGGTCCATGAGCTGTCACAGTGGCAGCAGGGTGGAGGACCCACCAGGGGGGCATTTTGTGAGGCACAGAGGCATGCTTTACTCTAGTGGGTTTGCGGCAGCAGGCTGCAGACCAGGCAGCTGGCAAGTAGCCAGGATCTCACCTGATTTATTGGGAAGACGGACTCCTCTATAGTACGCCTAAGGTGCTGAGTCTGGGTCAGCCTGTGTGCTGGTGGTATTCCAGAGCTTCAAAGCCTTCCTACTGGGTCTGGCTCATGATGTGCCTTTAGTTGGATATTTGGGGCAGGACAAGACCTTTGAATACCTTGTCACCCACCTTTACTGGCCCCTAATGAGCAGGCACTCAGATGCTCATTGCAGGTCTTGCCAGACTTGTCAGGCAAGTTGCAAGAGTGGGGGGAAATGTAAGGCTCCCCTCCAACCTTTTCCAGTGCTCAGTACCCCCTTTGAAAGGGTTGGTATTGACATTGTGAGCCCTCTGGATTACAAGCTTGCCATGGGCAACAAGTTCATCCTGGTCTTGGTAGTCCATGACACCCGGTACCCACAAGCCCTTCCTCTTAGGTTAATCACTTCCCCTGTGGTGGGTTGTGCATTGATGGGTGGTTTTACCCGCAGGGGGGCACCCAAGGAAGTGGTATCATATAGGGGTAACAACTTCATATCTACTTATATGAAGACTCTGTGGCAGGAGTGTGGGGTAACGTATAAGTTCACCACTCCTTACCACTCCCCAAAGCAATGGTCTGGTTGAAAGATTCAACCGCACCTTGAAAGGCATGATCACTGGCCTGTCAGAGCCCTTGAGGCGGAAGTGGGACGTCCTCTTGCCATGCCTTCTGTTCGCCTACAGGGAGGTGTCTGAAAAAGTGCTTGGATTTAGTCCTTTTGAGTTACTGTATGGCCACCCTGTCAGAGGACCTTTGAGTCTGGTGAAGGAGGGTATAGAGAAAGCCCCCAGTAAACCTCGCCAGGATGTATTTAGTTACATGCTGGCCTTCAGATACCTGACTGCCCGCTTCAGATCATTTGCTCAAGAGAACCTGGAAGCAAGCCAGGCAGACATGAAATGGTGGTATGACCAGAATGCCACTCTGATCGAGTTCAGCCTGGGCAAAATGTGTGGGTAATGGCACCACTGGAGCCTAGGGCCCTCCAGGACAAGTGGACTGTACCATTTGAGGTGGTGGAGTGCAAGAGCAAAGTCACCTACCTGGTGGACTAGCAAACTCCCAGGACCCCCATTGAGGGTCTTGCATGTGAACCGTCTCAAACCACACTTTGAGTGGACTGAATTGTCCATGCTCCTAGCAACAGATGATGGGGTGTTGGAAGAGAGTGAGCCTCTTCCTGACCTCCTGTCTGCTGCAGAAAAAGATGGGTCTGTGGAAGGAGTGAACCTCTTCCCCTCCCTGAACTCAGAACAACAGAAGGACTGTTGCCAGGTATTGGGTCAGTTTGCCTCCCTTTTCTCCCTGATCCCAGGGGTCACATACTTGTGCACACATGATGTGGACACTGCGAACAGTCCACCCATTGAACAGAAGGTTTACAGGGTGACTGATACGGTCAGGGCTAGCATCAAGGATGAGGTGTCTAAAATGTTAACCCTAAGGGTCATTGAGTTCTCTAGCAGTCCTTGGGCAAGCCCTTTGGTCTTGGTCCCATAGGCTGCTGCTCCTGGTGACACCCCATAACTCCAGTTCTGTATGGACTACTGGGGTCTCAATGTAGTCACTAAAACTGATGAGCACCCTATCCCCCGAGCTGATGAGTTAATCGATTGGTTGGGAGCTGCCCAATACCTCAGCACATTAGATTGGATGTCTGGGTATTGGCAGATTGGCCTAACTGAGGGGGCCAAGGCGAGGTAAGCATTTTCTACCCCAGATGGACACTTCCAGTTCAAAGAGGTGCCATTTGGGATGAAAAATGCCCCTGCCACATTCCAGAGGTTGGTCAGTCAGGTATTGACTGTGCTAGATGACTTCAGTGCAGCATACCTGGATGACATTCAAGTGTTCAGTTCCACTTGGGAGGGACAATTGCAGCACCTCTGCTGAGTGTTGGAGGCCCTGCAAAAGGCAGGCCTCACTATAAAGGCAAGCAAGTGCCAGATAGGGCCGGTAGGGAGTGGCCAGGTGGCACACCTACAGCCAAAAACAGACTCCATTCTGGCTTGGGAGCCTCCCAAGACCCAGACTGAGGTGAGAGCCTTTTTAGGCCTCACTGGCTATTACAGGAGGTTTGTCATGGAATATGGCACCATTGTTGCCCCCTTGAATGAGTTGAATTTCAACAAGCACCCAAACGAAGTAATCTGGACAGAGGCTTGCCAGACCGCTTTTGATGCCCTGAAGGCTGCCATGTGCACAGCACCTGTGCTGAAGGAGTTTGTTGTGCAGACAGATGCCTCAGAGCATGATATAGGAGGAGTACTCTCACAGCTTAATGAAGAGGGCCTAGATCAACCTGTAGCCTTCATTAGCTGGATGTTACTTCCCAGGGAACATAGGTGGAGTGCAATAGAGCGTGAATCTTTTGCTGTTGTCTGGATGCTGAAGAAGCAAAGACCCTACTTGTTTGGAACTCACTTCCGAGTTCAGACCCACCACAGCCCCTCAGATTGTTAATGCAGATGGGGGGTGAGAATCCAAAACTGTTGAGGTGGTCCATTTCCCAACAGGGGATGGGCTTTACGGTGGAACACCACCCTGGCACAAAACACGCCAGTGCTGATGGTCTGTCCAGATTCTTCTGCCTTAGTGATGAGAACTCCCATGAGGTTGGGTGATTGCGCCCCACTTTCAGCTGGGGTGACACGTGTTAGACTTGGCATCCTTGGTATGGCGTTTCCGAAGTTTCTGCCTCTGTTTCCCATATTGTTGTTGTGTGCTGGACACTGTTTTTGCTGTTTTTGTTACTCTGGGCACTTTACCACTACTATCCAGTGCTAAAGTGCAAGTGCTCCTATGTAAAATGTATGTGTAATTGGCTTTCCGTGATTGGCATATTTGATTTACTAGTAAGTCCCTAGTACAGTGCACTAGAGGAGCCCCTGGCCTGTAAATCAAATGCTACTATTGGGCCTGCAGCACTAGTTGTGCCACCCACATTAATAGCCCTGTGAACATGGCTCAGACCTGCCACTTCAGTGTCTGTGTGTGCAGTTTAAATCTGCCAGTTCGACTTGGCAAGTGTACCCACTTGCCAGGCCTAAACCTTCCCTTTTCTTACATGTAAGGCACCACTAAGGTAGGCCCTAGGTAGCCTAATGGGCAGGGTGCAGTGTATGTTTAAGTTAAGACATATACTAATGTGTTTTATATGTCCTGACAGCGAAATAATGCCAAATTCGTTTTTCAGTGTGTAAGGCCTATCTCTCTCATAGGAGAACATGGGGGCTCCCTTTAAAGATCATTAAAGCACTTATTCCCTTTGGGAACAGATAGAAATATGGAGTTTAGGGTCTCTGAACTCACAATTTAAAAATGCATCTTATGGTTAAGGTTGTTTTTAGATTGTGTGTTTGAATATGTCACTTTTAGAATGTAGGCATTTTCGTGCATTCTGTGACTTTGCCTGTTTGTGGATTCCCTGTCTGAGTCAGTTTGACAGTTGGGCTGTTTGCATCTCTCCTCTAAACAGTGACACAAAGGGAGCTGGGGAGTAGCCTTCATATCCTGATGAGCCATCTGTGCTGGGAGAGAGTGGAGAAGGGGTCACTTACACCTGAAAGGGCTGTGCCTGCCCTCACACAATGCCGTCTCCAACCCTCTGGTGTGTGCCTGAGACCTGGCCTGGGCAAGGCAGGATCTTGAAAACAACAGAGACTTCTCTATAAAGTAGGCCTACTTCAAAGGCAGAAAGGGGTATATGAAGAGGACCCAAAACCCCTTAAGATCAGATCACTTCTGGAATCAAGAGGAACCTCTGCCAAGGAGAAGCTGAAGAGCTGAAGAGCTGAGGAGAAGTGCTGCCCCTGCCTGTGACTGTGCTTTGTTGGGATATCCTGCAGTTGCTGCTTCGGTCTGTGAAAGGGGACAAAAGACTAGACTTTATTGTGCATTCCGGCTTGAAGAATCTCCAGGGGCTTGAAATGAACTTACCTCCAGTTGCTGATTTCTCAGGACCTTAAAAGACTTCCCCTGCCCGGACCTGGACTCTCTGCTGAAACTCCTGTCCTGCTAAGTGAAGTCCTACCCAGTCCCTGGGCCCTTGAAAGGTGAAGCTGGCAGACAAGAACTGAAAATCCACGCACACAACGCCGTGCAGAGAAATTTACAATGCACCTTCCATGATGCGACTGATAAACGACGCGCCAGCGGCTTTGCCGCTGAAATCGATGCTCCACCTGTATCGCGGCAGGGAGATCTAATAGTGGCTGATAATGACGCAAACCCCACACAGCGTGGTTTTCTAACACTGTGCGAGTGGATTTTCCACACGCCATCCCTGGTCATCGAAGTCAACCCGACTCTGCGCGGATCCGAGGTTCCCCATCCGGAAATCGAAGCATTGCTCTCCTGCGAGGGAGAAAAACAACACATCACTGATCCTACTGGAGAAGGAAACAACACACTGCCTCTTGCAAGTAAGGAATCGATGCATCGCTGACTATTCTGACACTCGCTCACCCGTACAACTTTATTTTTGACACTAACCGGGTACTTTGTGTAACAGCAGCGTTCTCACTGTTTTCTAAGGATTAAGACTCTTTTCTTTTGAAAATTCATATCTTGACTTGTGTATGTTGGATTTGTGTTGCTTTGGTCTTGTTTGGTATAGATAAATAAAACCTATTTTCCTAAACTGGTGCGGTGTCCATTTTGTAGAGTTTTCACTGTATTACTGTGTGTGGTGGTACAAATACTTTACACATTGCTTCTGAAGTTAAGCCTGCCTGCTCGTGCCAAGTTACCAAGGGGGTGAGCGGAGGTTAACTGAGTGTGATTCTCCTTTACCCTGACTAGAGTAAGGGTCCTTACTTGGATACGGGTAACCTGACTGCCAACCAATTTCTAACACTTACCCTCAGGAACTTTAGTCCGATTGGTTAGGGAACAGCCAGGAGTCCCCCCAATCATAAGCTTGTGCCAGTCTTAAATGTGCCATCCTCTTTAGAACACTACTGGACCTGACAAAGATCAGAAGAGGACTGACCCTATTGGCTGTGTCCTGAGATGAGCCCTGAAGAACTTGACCTGCTCCCTCCTTTCCCCAACTCAAACAAGAGGACTTCAGGGTCATAAGGCTGACCCCTTTTTCAGGCTAAGGGAAAACAACAACCTAAAAGAGGCCTCTTGCTGGATCTCCTTGGTTGCCCTGTTCCAACTCAACCTGCACTGAACTCTACTTTTTGGCCTCTGCTGGATTGACCCCAAACTCTGAGGGTTGTTCCTGAGGACCCTTTGCTGTGCCTGGATGGATTTCACCTACCATCCATCAAAACCTGGGACTTGAAAACGTTTTCAACTTCAAGACTTCTGGAGGACTGGGACAAACCTGCTAGGCCAATCTGTCCAATGTGTTTTATGCCTGGGCTAAAGATTCAGGTTTCTCCCTTTCAAATGTAGAAATTAAAAGTATCCAGCATACAAGAAGACTTCCCAAGTTGCAAAATTGAAACGTCACTTGCTCTGAGCTATTCCTGTCAAAACCAACAGTGTCTCTGTGACTGCAGCCAATGGCTATCTGAACTCATGGAGCTCTCTTTGGCTACAGCCTGCAGCCTTGCACCACTAAAGATTTTGGATTTCAAATATTGAGACTAGGTCCCACGGTAAAAACCCCAAACTAGGTTTCTGTATCCGACCCACACTTCATTGTGGTTCATTTTCAATGGTGCCTAGGTCCCACTCTACAATGCCCAATTTGCTGTGGTTGGCACTTTGGCTCTATTTTTTTTAACGTTTAAAAGTTCTTATCTTTGGTTCCCCTTATTTCATCTTGTCATTTTGATTACATTTTATTTATTAATTTGTGCTCCATTTTCTACTTTGGGATTTTTAGTGTGTATTTGTTTTGACTTTATCACTGTTAAATATGGTATAATATGTTACACTTTGCTCTAAGATAAGCCTATCTGCTCTGTGCTATAGCTACCAAGGAGTTGAGTTCATGCTCATTTATTGACTTTAAGTATTCATCCTGACACAGATTGTGATTATTACTCAAGTATTAAGTCGCACCCCTTGACTAAAAAACACATTTCTTGTTTAAAGAAAAATGGAATGTGACTTGTTTCTATTTGAATACATTTAAAGTTGTTGAAAAAGTGTTGAACATTTTTCTCAGTTTTTCACTTCTCACTTCTGTTAGGTACAGAGAGTATAATATATGGGAGTCTAGAGGCAGAGATTATAAGAGGTTGCGGGCCATAAAGTGAACAAGACCATTAGTTTGATTTGTCACCCTTTGGCCGTCTTTCTGTCAATGTATATACCAAAACCCTGTGTTTACTGGCAGATGTGCGTGGCTGGAGGCATCAATCTCAGCCTCAAAGATAACTGTTAGGAGGCTTGATCTGCATCTCTAGTCAAACCTCAAGTGGAAATAAAGGGGCATATTTACACTCTGTTTGCACCGAAATAGCGTCTTTTTTTTTTAACTCTAATTCGGTGCAAAACTAACTCCATATTTATACTTTGGTGCTAGACCCGTCTAGTGCCAAATTTATGGAGTTAAAGTCATGTTTTGGAAGTAGAGACCTACCTTGCCTTAATGAGTTGCAAGGTAGGAGTTCCCGTGCAAAAAATGACTCTATGGCCTTAAAGCCATATTTAGGAGCATATTTATACTCTGGGGCATATTTATACTCTGTTTGCACTGAATTAGCGTCATTTTTTTTACTCGAATTCGGTGCAAAACTAACTCCATATTTATACTTTGGTGCTAGACCCATCTAGCACCAAGGCCCTGATTTATACTTTTCTTGCGCTGCATTAACGTCATTTTTTGGCGCAAAAGTGGCGTAAACTTACAAAATATTGGCCCTTATTTATACTTTTTGGTACAAAACTGCACTAACTCAGTTTTACACCAAAACATTTAGCACCGGCTTGCACCATTTCTGTGCACCAGCCTTGCACCATATTTAAGTAATGGTGCACAGTGGCGCTAAGAAAAGGCTAGCATAAAAAAAAGGCTAGCGGGGGGTTGGGTAAGTTTGGGTTAGAGCAGCAGACCCTGATGCAGAGATCTGTCATGGGACCAGGGTTCAATTCCTGCCTCGGCGGGTCTTGGGCTCAATTCTCTTGGACCAGATAATTCTCGCCTCAGTGCCTAATCTAATTAATGGGTCCCACTCCGTAACTTTGGGCAATAGCTTGCTTAATCTCCACAACAGCACTGACAGTGCTTGGAGGCCAGGCTTCACCCTTGGGGTTGCCCAGGAGTGGGCGCCTCACAGGGAAAAAACAGGAGGGGTTCCACAGCGGTATGCATACATCGCCTTGAGACCTTAACGGGTGAGTAGTGCGCTATACAAGTGTGAAGTTTACATTTACGTTTTGGGGGGATGGCATTAAGGGAAATGGCGCTAGTGGGTCTGAAATGATGTTAGGCTGGTCAGCGGCAATAATTCTGCCACTAATCAGTCTATCATCATTTTCTGACACACATGCAGTCAAATTTAGACAGGAGTCACGCCCACCACCCCAATGGCCACCACAGGGGACAAGTGTTCCCTGGGCAAGCCGAAAATACCCAGTGCCAGACAGTGGGCCCCTTATGAGGGACCCTCAATGGCACTTATAGAAAATGTACTCACCTAAACTTACCTGGGATGGGGTCCCCCTACTGTAGTGTCTCTGTGGTGTGGGTGGTGGTGTTGCAGGGGCTTGGGGTGGGCATTTTTGTGCCCATTCCATGGTATTCATCTCCGACCCCCGCGGTCCACAGAGCACCACCGACAGTATTAGGAGCCGGCCCTTGCCATGGTTTCTGCAGTGGTAGCACTGCCATGAAAACCATGGCGGTAGGGTTACCGATGACAGGGAATTCCTTCCCTATCATACGTAGATGGCTCCCCCCTAGCAAACACCGGACCCCCCCAGTTCTCCTACAGTCACGGCACCCCCTGCCCCATATTCACATATCACCCCCGCATACATGCACACAGACACCCACACGCACCATGCATACACCCACTCACCTACACTTCCAGAAACGTATCTATTCACACTCATCCATACACGTATTCACTCACACGCATCCATCTACGCATTCACTTACACATACTCACATGCATTCAGGCACGCATACATACAAACATCCAAACACGCATCATCACACGCATACACACTGACATGCAAACAACACTCTCACTTCAACATTCATACACGCATTCACTCACACGCATGCAACCACCATACACTACAACGCTCACAGTTGCATTCACACATGCACACACACATGCAGACACCACACACTCTGACACGCACACACAACACTCCGTACCCTCCAACACCCCTCCCCTGTCGGACGCCCAACTTTTTTTGTCTGGCAAGGAGGTCGTTCAGTAGGGAACAGGAAGGGGTGCTGCCACTGACAGCAGCCCCCCGCCAGCAGGACACCACCAGGCCATATTAATGGTCTTAATATGGCTGGCGGCATCCTTCTGACGGGCGGTGCAGGTGGTAGCAATGCCAGTGTGCCTCTATCTGCCAGCATGGTTACTGCTGGATATCCACAGAAAGTGCGGTGGAAATCTGGCAGTATCCATTATATGGTGATCTTCTGGAGCCCTTGGCTTTGGCGGTCTCGCTCAGAGACTGCTAAAGTCATAATGAGGGCCATATATACTGTCTTCAATGAAAAATGCAAGCCCATTCTTCAGACAGCTGTGGTCCACAACTGGGTCCTCTAAAGGTGTGTGCTCAGTGACATAGAAAATTGGACAAATAGTCATGAAAGATCTGCTTTTTATAGGTTGGTATTCTAGATAGAGGTATATCGCTAATTGATTAGTGTGTCTACCCTGCAGATTCCCTGGAAATAACTATGTTAGTTTGCATTGCATCATGCTTTGGCAGTCTGACATTGCAGCCTTGACAGACTATCAGCACAGACATCTGTGATTACTGAAAATTAAATGAGAGGAGGTAAGTCCTGCATAACACTACTAACATGGAACATAACAGGGCTTTATAACTCATGTAAAAGTAGACACATACTAGCTTATTTTGATCAGCATGAGGTAGGCATGGAAATATGGTTAAATACATTTAAACAGTGCAGTCAAATATATGATAACCATACATACTGCTCTGGTCAGCCAGGTCTTAGGAAAGTGTAAAATTATCCACAGTGTGACTATCAGAAATGGGGATTTGAGGAATATTCCCCTTTGACACCTACTTCCAGCCAGGACATAAATGACAAGAGGTATAAGTGATTGTCCATTTACAGTAGATTACTGCTTCTCATTTTTTCACTGAAAACAAAACACTGTTATCAGCATTATGCTTTTGCCTTGGATCAATTAAGACCTCCCACCCCCAGTTTGAAGACATTTGACTCACATGGACATGTGAAGAGGAGATGCAATTTCAACCTTGTATTAGATAACAGTATGCACTGTATTCCGGGTCCTGCACACACAACATTGCTTCACAGGAGGTGCAGGGCATTATAGACACATATGGCTAAGTGGACCTATTGAGGAGCCAACCTCCAACACTGATGCTTCTCCTGTGCACATCTCCTGGGCACAACTAGACTACAGGCTCAGTATAAGTGGGTTACGTAAGTTACCCACTTACCACATACATTCTCTGACCACTCACCAATAATGCTTGCACTGGAACTGCCAGGGAATAGAAAATGTACATGGTTCAGAGAGGAGATAGAAAACTATTACAAAATCAACAAAGGTTCACTATAATCGATTGAGACACTGTGGGAGGCTTTCAAGGTATATATCATAGGAATATGTATGGCTATGCAACGTGGCATCATAGAGGACTTGCAAAGCCACCTAGACAACCTAAAATGTGAGATCCTAAGTCTAGAGGAGCAAAATAAATGGTGATCATTCACTATCTTTTGGACATAAACAGTACACTTACTGAGTTCAATGAGACCACTGAGCCAAAAATCAGGCAATTGCATAAAATTCCAGGACTAGAGGGTATGAAGAAGAGGATAGTCCACATAGACCTGGACCTCACATTACCCTGTCCCTGGGCTCCTCAGAATATTGTACAGATAGAAAAAGATAACCGTGTACTGCTATACGATGTGGTCAATATACATAACAAATCCAAAGCATTTTACTCCAATCTCCATATATCAAGATTTGACCGCTCCCTTACTGATTATGCAGAATATTTTGAGTGCATAGCCCTGGTATGGTTGGGTAAATCCCACAAGCAGTTCCACAACTTTCTCATTACCCCAAACAAAATCTCACTAGCAAATGTTATAAAGCCTTCTCCACATCACTCGGCTCATGACTGTTAAAGGTATATAACGATGCAGAGAAAGATAGGGCTCTCCTGTCATCACACATTGAAATTAAATTAATAATAAAATCAAAGTCTGGCAAAATCCCCCTACATCTTATTTAGACCTCTTTCACTAACACACATAGATGTTAAAATTCAAGCCAAAACTTTGACTACTTCTCCTCTAGCACATGGTCCTGGCAGACAAGGCGGGGTTTATTCTGGTTAGATCAACCATTCATAATCTACAGGCCCTGTTCTCTTTGATTCATTAACTAAACCCTAAAATGCAAGTTGTGGCTGTCTATTTAGAAGCCACCAAAGCACTTGACTCTTTGGAGTGGGAATTCCTATTTGTGGTATGAGGCAGGATGGTCATCCTGTCAGCCTTTTTGGCAAGGATTCCCCTGCTACACAATACGCCAATCACCAGAATATGACTGAATGGCCTCTTGTCAGACCCCCTGGACATAGGGAAGGGAACAAGCCAGGGATGCCTCCTGTCTTCATTACTCTGTGTTCTTGCTTCTGAATCCTTGCATATGCTATTAGACAGCAGCATGCTAAGAAAGGCCTGCAGTTCTGCTACTGGAATCTAGTATTCTCCCTAAATGCAGTTGACATCACCCTTTACTGGGAGGAACCTGCCCAGAGTCTAAGCCTGGTAATGTATGAATGTATTATGTTTATAGCATTGGCAGTGATTTCCATAAATTCAACCATATTCTGTTTCACATTAGAAACATAGATTTACAGGCTCAATTTCTCCCTCCCATAGAATCAAGCCTCTTTAAAATATTTGGAAATATGGATCAGCCGCGATAAACAACTGTCATAACTGAAAACTCTGGAAAAGTCATCAGCAAATTTGAATAATAAATCAAGAAATAGACCTCTCTATCATTTCCCTTGAGGAAAGGAATGCATTAATGCATTTTGCACAATATACCCACCCCCCCTTAAAAAAACAATTTCTTCAAAACTCTCAGAGCAAACATAATCACATTGGCATGGGCGGGTCAACAGCCCAGGGATAACTGGGAACCTTCATGTTATCATTTAAACAGGGGTGACTAGCTGCCCCAGTCATTGAACAGTATTATCTGTGCTCACAAGCACAATAAACATATTTTGGGTGCACCTCCACCATATATATAGCCCATCTGGCTGTTGAAAGGGGTACCACCCATTCAAGCCCTCTGACTGAATTAACTGGACGGCTGAGAGGCATGCACTCAGAAATAACCTGAGCAAACACTGGGGCACTTTGCTCAGCATGAACTGACTGCAGAACATTTATACTTAATTAGAGTACAGAGCTGGGGGGTGACCAAGATGAGGGAACTGTTTGGGTAGGGGACATTTATCAAATATTCCACTATCACTCCTAGTTCGGAGACCACTGCTTGGATATGCTCACATATCTTAGGCTTCCAGCAACATGTAAGGCTCATTACACTTCCTTACCCAGGACAACACCCCCCACGTCCAGGCAGGCATTATATAATGCTTGATTCACAAACTTCACTTTATAATATGTTTTGTAGTACAACAGCAGTACTACAAAACTTACTGTGAAGTTACAAACTGTAAACCTTTGCAATAGCTTACACTTTTGAGCAACTTTACTACTTTTGGGTATTCAGAAACTGCATTTTTGTAGTAACTTACACTTTTGGATATTTAGTAAGGGCCAGATGTATCAAAGATCCATTTTGAATTTCTTAAATAGCAAATTTTAAGCAATCGCTATTTAAGAAATGCAAAATGGGATGTATAAAATTTGCGATTCGGTAATAACGATTTCTTAAAATTCGCAATCACCATTACAAAGTCGCAATTAGAGATTGGGACTCCATTCATTCCTATGGGCCTGTAGGTCCATAGGTGTGAATGGTTTTGCATTTCCCAATTAGCAAATTCCAGTTAGGAATTCGCAAATTAGGTAATGCAAACCCCAGCGTGTTGGGAGCCCAAGGCCCCCTCTGATGCATCCCAAAAAAAGTATTTGTGGACATGTGAAGCATACACATGCCCTAGGGGCATGTGTGCGCTAAATGTCATTTTTAAAAATGCATTGATAATGCATTTTTAAAAATTGCACATGCTTACCAACAAATTGGATTTTATGGTAATTGCATTTCCTAAATGCCCAATTTGCATTTCGGAAATGCTTGATACACGTGCTTTGGAAATCACAAATAGGAATTCCCTATTTGTGATTTCCTATTTACAGAATCGCTATTTGCGATTCTCTAAATGGGGTCGCAATTTTAAGGAATCACTATTTTTGCTATTCCTTAAAATTGCACAGCGAATGCCTTTCATACATCTTGAAAGGCATTTTTGCATTCTCAAACAGCCGAATTTGGGGTATTCACACCATTTGCGAATGCCAAAAAAAGTTTGATACATCTGGCCCCAAGTCCCTACCATCATTGTTTTCTTTAGGAAGGTGTTGCAGTACCAGTAGTTGGCCATGTTTAGTGCTGGACAAGAGTGCAGTTTCTGAGTAAAGAAAAGTTGCAAATTTACTCCAAAATGTAAACTTACTCATAAGTGTAAGTTACCTTTGTAAATCAGGTCCACAGTCACCAACCTTATGCAGCCTTTTAAACCAAATGTATGTAACTCAACGACGTATTAGAACTGCATGGGAATCAAAGTTGGGCACGGCACTCACCAATAAAGAATAGCAATACTGTTACAACTTTATCAGATTACTGTGACCAAACGGCAAACATTTCAAATTCCTTCACCAGACATATAGTACTCCACTTAAAGCTAAACCCCTTGTGTAGCACTAATTATGCACAATGTAGAGTCCTTAGTGCTGATTTCATGCACTTAGCATGGGAAAGTCCGGAGATCACAAGATTTAGATCTATAACTGAGGCTGATATGGCATCCTCCTCCAAGGTAGCTCTCTTGGGGTTCTGCTGTCGGTCTGACGCTTCATGTCTATCGCTTTATTGTTTGCAAAGAGGAGCTTATGTACATGACAGCAAGAAAATCCGGAGGGTTAGTTGGTGGGTCTTACATAAAGCAGCAAACGGCTTGACATATATTATTCTACTCTCTCACCAAGTAATAGACCCCAAGATATATGTCAACCATTACAGAGGTATCTTGCCATTGCTGCACCTTCCATTTAGATATGCACAATGACCATTGTTTCAGTAAATTCACTTGCTTATGTAATTTTATATTTAGGATATTATTATAGGGCATATGTATTAAAATTGTATGTGAAATGACTTGTTGAAACGTTCATGACATCCAAGTATGGTATGACTTTATTTTCAACTCTGAAAGCTAACATGTTGTAATGCTGCTGTGAATACAAAGGTGCCAGATCTCAGTCTGAAATGAACAATTTTCTCCAAATTAAACATGACTACTGGGTACATGTGAGGGATGCACTGATGAAGTAATTATGAATATGTCTACACTGCCTTTAATGTTATGTAACTGGTTGTTATGAGACGAGATTTTATAAATACAATTTTTAAAATAGAGCACAAAGAAACACTGACCCTCATTATAACACAGGCGGTAAAAATGCCTACCGTCGCAGCGAAGGCCCCCAAAAGACCATTGCTGCAGCTACCAGCCATCCACCATATTATGACCACAGCCGGATTTCCAACAGAAGGATGGTGGAAATCCGGCTGTGGCCATGCCGGTGGCTGGCAGTAAGGTGGCGCTGCTGCCACCAGCAGCGCCACGCCAGTTGACCACCGCCAGCCGTATTATGACAGATAATACGGCCCGGCAATGTTCTGCTGGTGGGCACTGTAGGTGGCATCAGGGCCCCATCCCGTCTCCTGCCGGAGGACCTTCTGGACACAAGTAAGTTGGTGCTCTGACAGGGGAGGGGCGTGAGGGTGTTGTGTGTGTGCGTGGGTGTGTGTGTGTATGTTTGTGTGTGCGTGGATGCGGATGTGTGTTGCGTGTTGGATGCGAGTGTGCATGTATGAGGGTGTGAGTGCGTGTATGTTGTGTTTTATGACTGTGTTTCTGCATGTATGTTTGAAAGTGTGTGCAGGTATGTGTGAGTGGGTGTATGCATGCGTGGATGTTTGTGGGAAAGGGTGTGTTTATGTGTACATGTGTGTGTGTGTGTGAAGGGGCAGTAATGTAGGAGGGTGGGGGCTTTGGAGAGGCAGGGGGTGGGAGGGTAACTGGAGAGGGAGGGGGAGGGGGAAGACCCCTATCAGTGACAGGGAAGGAATTCCCTGTCACTGAAAGTGCCTACCACCATGGTTATCGTTGTGGTAAGGAAGCCACGAAAACCATGGCGGTAGGCGGGGTCATAATACCGCGGGCGGAAAAGTGACGGCCGCCTGGCTGGAGATAGATATCTCCAGCCCAGTGACTGTTAGCGCCATGGCGGTCGGAGTGGTACATTGGCGGGTTGGCTTTGGCTAACCCGCCAATGTCATAATATGGTGGTAAGTACCGTCAGCCTGTTGGCGGTACTACCGCCATCTTACCACCGACTGCCGGGGTCATATTGACCCCCACTGTGTCCTACTTTGAGCTACTTTGCGTCAAGGGGGTACACTGCGGATGGTACATCCGGTGAAAAGGTAGACAGAGCTTTGCACGAAAAATGTATGCCTCCTAAGGCGTAAGTTTGGAGAAAAGTTTTCTTTCTTCTAAACCTTTCAAATTGTAATTTTTTTCTGTACTGTAGAGTGCACATGCAAATCTTGGGAAAAGTTTTAAACTATGTCTATGCACAGTATTTTATACCATAAAGACAGCCTTGCAATACAAAACTTATGCTAGACATCATGCACACATCCATGCACTATTTGTGTGTGGCCTATGTCAACCTAAAGTGCACCAGCACAGAGAAAAGAGATACAGCACCAAATCGCAGCTGAAATGGTGCTGTTCTGCTCTATCCCTTTCAGGCACCACACCACAACATATTTGGTTGCTGCACAGATTTGCATAAACAATTAGTACATTTGGCCCAAGCTGTCTCAACATTCAACTCTACAACAGGCCAATAGTTACACAAACGTCAACTTCCTATGTTTTTTGCTTAAGAAGCATCCTTGAAATTCCCACCACAGATAACAAGGGGGTCCTTAAAACTTAATTGTATATATCACTTACAGATCCTGAGGAAAACATCATCCTCTCAACTTCATTCCATTTTGAAAAAATAACCCTTACATTTATCTATTCAACACAATTTACACCCCATGACCAGCATTCCCAATTAACCAATATCAACAACCACCAGACAAATGTAACCAATAATGTAGCACACTACTCTCCATTCAGCAAACACCACACAAAATCAGGGAATGAAATCACCACTTTTGGCCCATTGGCAGGATGACACTAGATCTTGGTATGCCATGACATGCCTCACCCAATTACATTTCACTGCCACAGCACAAAGACAACATTCTCACCAAATACTATGGGACTGATTCACAAAGGTAAACTTGCAATGTTGTGTAAGTTTATGATTCTTTGCTATTTGTGAAGGTATTTTACTAGTAGTATCTTTACGACTGCATTTCTTTTTATGTGTGGAAATGCCATAGTTGTAAAGGTACTACTAGTAAAATACCTTTGTGAAAAGCAAACAATCATCAGGCCTCATGTCTTTGGCAACCTCACCATTCCCCACCATATGGTGTCAATCACTCACTCAGGACAATCTATACCTGTCATTCAACAATCCACAAAAACGTAACAGCAAGCAGGCTTCCCTCACATTTCTCTAAGCAACATTCCAAAGGTGCTAAAGGGTAAGTAAGAAACATACCTCCCAGGACTACCATTTTGAATATACAAACCACAAAATGATCTCTTACAAAATAACCCTCTAGACATATTCATTTACATTCTTCTAAATAACATGACTTAATTTGAAGGTATTGCTCAGTGTAGATGGCAAATTCAACACAAATTGCCTCCAGAAGTGGGTCAACTTTATTATCAATTGCAAGTGCAAAAAAGCCATGATGGCTGGATTTAGGTCCATAGATACCAGCTTAAATAATTAATTATGCCCACGGTAAGGGCCTGATTTAGATCTTGGTGGTAACGGTCCCACCATTGGTTTTCCGACTGAAAACCCTTCTGCCACCTTGATAGTCCACCCACCAGATTTAGATGTTGGCAGTGCCATAGGCAAAAGCCAGTATTTGTTGTACCATCTCCTCCAAGGAACATCACCTACTTCAATGGCGCCATTGGAAAAAGTGGCTGCTGATGGGCCCTCAGCCACCTTTTCCGCCATGCAGATTTGGATGTGCCTTACCACCAAAAGTGGTGGTCCGACCACCACACCTGAGTTGGTGGATTGGGTGAGAAATTAGGTAAACATTTACCTTTTCCCATGCATACACTTCCGTTTATGACTTGACAAGACCTGTTGTCACTGCTGCCACTGACCCATGGAGAAAACACAACCCCCTGGCAAGGGACTCAAAGGTAGGGAACCAGCATTACCATGCTACATTGGGTGGGCACTGCACATGAGGCATATACATGTCACAGTAATTTTTAAAATTACAGTGACATGCATATCTGGGGAACATGAGTGTGTCAAACATGGATGGGTACGCACTGGTACATAACACATGTCACACCCATACACAACTGTCATTTTAATGTCAGTATTCATTGCCAAATGGACGTTGGCACCACAGTGGTGGTACATTCCAAGCTGTCAACTGTGTCCCTGAGTGCACATTGCAAGGGGACGTGTGATGTTGTGCTTCCCACAGTGCATGTGAGTCTGTATATGTATGTATGTGTGCAATGCGATTGGCTGTTTGTGGTGGAGGAAGCTGGAGTGGTTGACGTGTTTGTGGTTGTGTAAGTATATGTGCCACATGCACATGGTATGATGTTGTTGTGCATAGTGGCTTGTGTTGCTGTGTGTAACATTCAGGTGCGTGTTGTTTTGTGGGAAACTTTGTCATAATGTGTATAGTTGTGTCTCATGGAGTGTGTTTGTGTAGCTGAATGTGTAGTTGTGTTGGTTGTTATGGTTGTGCCATGTATGGGTGCAGTGTTAATGTTGTGTGTTTGTTGTGGCATGGATGTATGTCAATGTGTATTTTCAGCATGTACGGTTTGTGTTGTGTTGTGTTGGAATTGTAATGAATGATGGTGTGTATGGGGCACATATGGCTAAGGTACAGTGTGTGTGTCACTTACCTCTATTCCATGGCCACTGCCATTATACAATGTCCATTTTGTCCCGCAGCCAAATCCCTCTGTCAGCAATCATTTGCCAGTACACTGCCTGCAGAGCTGTAACATCTAAATACAGCAGGCGGAACACCGACGACTTGATGGTGTTCTCGGGTCCGTCGCCGAAGCGACTTGGCAGTAATACCGTCAGGTCATCTAGGAATGAAACCCATAATCAACAACTACAGATTCTGCTGCATCTTCTGAGCAGATACTGAACAAACAAATTTGGAAATCTTTGGAAAGGAGAGTTAATGTAGATATTTTTTTGTACTATGGAAAGATGTGCCACTGTTAAAATGTTTGCTAAGTTAAGAATTTTCTGTTCTCCACAGTAGGCTAAAATATACTTTATACAATGTCAAACAAAAGTCAGTAACATCCAATAATCATACCAAAGCTCTTATTTCTTCACATTGCATGGTGCTTTGTAGAGCTGTCTATGTTGTAACTAGAGAAGCTAGTTTTGTGAATTTCGCTACCCCCTTTCATTCATAAAACATAGGAAACTCTCTGAAAGATATACGTGGTCACATCATCATTTATAGTTCTGTTCCATTTTAGTACTATTTCTTCTCTCTTCTTTTGGTATGCAAGCCAGAAACAGGACAGATGCTTCCATTACCTAAGAAAAAGTGGACGTCTTAGGGTACCATGTAGTGGTAATTCTAAATTACTGAAAATGCCTTTTTGAGGTGTCTGGAGAGAATTCCTGCTAGCAAACTTAAAGTGGTTTAAAATCTAAAATGCAATGTTGTTAATTGGATGAAGATATATTCATTTGTACTTTGTAAAAATTCATTAAAACGTTTACAGAAAATTGACTATATCTAAACTCAACAGGAATCCTTCCAGTGATAAAATAAAAAAAGCTTTGTTTATTACAATCTGCCAATTCTATGGTATTGAAACCCTCTGACAAAGGTGGGAATGTAGTTATTTTATCTAAGAAATATACTTAGAAGAAGCAGTCACACAGTTAAATGACCATGAATATTATCTAAAATGTAACAAAATCCACCTAAGTATCTTCAAAAGAAATGTGATTATTAATTTGACTAGTAGGTTATGAACACAACCATACATGAAGAACGGTCATTTTTACATTCTGAATATCTACAAGTCCCAGCCCTTTATTTTCTTCAAAACACACATCATTAACCGCCCCACCTAGTAGGCCTCTTGGCAGTTCAGAATATTTAATTACATTTTTTGAATCTCTTTGTTACAGTTTTACCATGATTTGTTGAGGATTCATGTGATTTTATTTGAAAATTAGAAGGAATTTCTGTTCTCAACAGCTGGATGCATTTTCACTTCATACATCCATTAGACATACTGATGGGTTACATGCATTGAAATATTTTCTATTTCATTGTTCTGTTTCTTTATTATATCACACTAAAATGTAATTGGATATAGCATAATTGATCCTAGAGAATAACTAGTTTCCATCTGAAGGAATATATTGTTCGCAATGAAGGGACACTGCCAAGGACACCTCTTTGCCCCTTCGTGTGCAAATTTGATGATTTTTTTTTTTTTAGAAAGTATAATCTTGGAGTTCCGATCTGCATGAATATCAAAAGCATGTTGAAACATGGATCTCATATATTGAAGATTTATTTAGTACGTGGAGGGGACCAGAAGACTCACAAATCCCTAAATCAATATATTAAATCAGAAACTGTGGAAACTCCACTTTACTTACTCTATTGTCTAAGAAATGTTAGTAATATTTTATTTAAAGACATATATAGTTAGTCAAGGACTGTTCATGTAATTCCATTGAAAAGAAAGGCTGTCTAACTCCATCTTGCTTGCAGTCATGACACCCTTATCATACCATTAAATCCATTCCATATGGTGATTTGATACATGCCAAATGTGAATGTTCCCAACCGGAAGATGATGAGTGTAGGTCTAATGATATGATGGTAACACTTTGTAGTTGAGGATATTCTGTTAAACAAATATGAATTTCTTAAGAAAAAGCTGATTTATACAAAAGTTACTTTACTCCTTCAAAAGAAGTGTGATTTTGAAAAGCACATCAATAACTAAATTACATCTCCTCCCTACAATGGTTTGAAAAAGTGTTAAACTGAATAAAATACTTAACAAACATTAGCTTTTGATACTAACTTACTCTGCTATTAAAGATAAAAGTGCCTCTAAACCTAGCATTTAGGGGTGTATTTACAAGCCCCGTGGTGCAGGGAAGCGCAGAAAGTGACCGTGCTGTGCTGCTCTGCACCACAGGCAAAGGGCAGTAATATGCCATATCTACTAGATGCAACACAATTCTGTCCTCTCCCCCTGGGCTGGTGCACATTGGTCTGCCTAGTGCCAACACAGGCACCCTTGCATCATGGTGCAAGGGTGCCTGCATTGCAGACGGATTGTTTCTGTGCAGGAAGAGTCACCTTCCCGCACAAAAAGAATGCATGAAGGCTTTTTCCTCTTTCCCTGTGTTCTGTAGAATGCAGCACACATAGTAAGAGGAAAAAACAAGGTGAAATAAATATATTTGTCCTTGTAGCACCTCCCCTGGGGAGGCTTAAGATTTTGATGCCTTCACAGGTTTACAATGCCTTGGAAATCTGGAAATGCATCAAAATCCATGGGTGTTGCAAGGGAAAACCCACCAGAACGCACATGGAACGCCTCCCTGATCAGGCGTTAAAATGTGGCCCACACACTACTACTTGAGGAAAACACACAGAAAGAGCATTGGCAACTTACTGGACAACATGGAACTGTTAATGCTCTAGCTTGGCCCACGAAGCAGACGACAGCAACGACAACAGGTCCATCCAGCACTCACACAGCCGCCACAAAGGCAGTGCAGAAGGCAGGAGAGAATATTTTGACAGCGTAGAACCATCATTGTGCTCAGGCAACAAGATGTCATCAGAATCTTCCATCTGAAGCGGGAGTCCATTGTATGCCTGCTGCACCACATTGCGCCAGACATCGCTGCAAGGTTAGAAACTTCAACAACTATTCCACCCATGAACAAACTCCTGGCTGTCATCCATATGCTGATGTCAGGATCATTTCAGATAACGGGCACACAAGTGGCTGGTATCTCCCAGCCATCCTTTTCGGCCTCCCTACAAAAGGTTCCGGGCACAATCATCTGCCTCACACCCCACCACCTCTGCTTCCCCAACACGCAGCAATTGCAACAGGAGACCAAGCAAGGTTTCTACCAAATTGCTGGGTTCTCGCATGTGCTGCATGCAATGGACTGCACCCATGTCCAACTTGTGCAACCTGCTGCAACGGAACACCTCTACAGGAACCGCAAACACACCCATTCTATAAATGTGTAGGCCATTGTGGACCACCATGGGCTCTTCACCAACATCCTAGCCAAATATCCCGGCAGCGTCCATGATGCCTACATATTACAGCATTCCACCATCAACAAGTGGTTCTAGGATGGGCAATATGGCGATGGGTTACTAGTAGGTAAGCCACTATACCAATCATTACTCAGATAGCACACCAACCTTGTACGACAAACAATACACACACAAGACTAAACACACATGGGCAGGGGAACACAGATATACAGACAACAACGCATATGCCACATGCCACACTACACTGCATTAATTGCACATCACATAAACATACACACATTTGTATATAATACAGCCACAACCTGACTGGCACACCACGTGAAGGACAGGTGGAACATGGAGCATACAGAACCTGGACCCAAACCACTACAAGTATCCACTGGTTGACAACTAAGTACAGATCCCACACACATAACACCTAACAATGAATAGCTCAGCTATATGAATGGCACTGGCCATGTCAATATAAAGAAAGTCACATATAGGCACAACCCCACATTTTCCATGGTTTCGAGGTGGCACCAATATCAAATGCCATCCAACTGTTGCCATTACCAACTACATATCACCTAAACATGCCAGACGTACCCGTTGTGTGCACCTTCACCTGTCTGGTGCATTGTGCCGCACACATAGGAATACAACATCACCAGCCATGAAAGACCACGGGGCAGATTAATGA
The DNA here is from genome assembly GCF_031143425.1 of Pleurodeles waltl. Lineage (NCBI taxonomy): Eukaryota > Metazoa > Chordata > Amphibia > Caudata > Salamandridae > Pleurodeles > Pleurodeles waltl. The sequence goes on along the minus strand of NC_090451.1, from coordinate 399,627,701 downwards.
AAAGTGGCGCAGCACGTAGTCCAGCACCACTTTACTTGCACTCTTTAGTGCCCCCTATCACCACCATGTGTGCACCGGATACAACAAAATGGTGCCGCATGGTGCCAAGTAGGTGCAATACTGTCAAGATAACGGATGCCATAGTAGGACTCTGTAGGAGTATTGAGAAAATACCTGACCTTTCATGCACCATACATAGGGGCCCATTCAAAACTATGGTGTGCCCCATCCTAATGCCTGCTCAGTGCAGGTGCTGAAAGTGTCTGTGATAAATCATGTCTAGGAACCTTGAAGATTCCTCTGCAACAATTCTGCAACTCCTCCAATTTTGTGAATCTCACCCTTGTATGTATGATGGCTGGCACAGGCGTAATCTGCTACAAAGGGTCACTAAGTGTTGTCCTGCATGCGTAGTGTTACACGTTAACATGGAGGCCTGAGTTTGACCCTGTAGGCCTACCATGGTGTTAATACAAATGATATCATTGTGGAGCAAGCAGGTGGTAGGTTCCACTAACATTAGAACACAGCCTCAAATATGGACAACACAACACATATTGTGCATGGTTCGAGCTGTCAGTCCAGATTTTATTTGGCAATCACCAGGTCCCTGAGCCAAAAACCATGATAGTAATGTCCATCACCACACACCAGTGCAACCATTCCATGAAACAGGAACACACACAATGCCAGAAGCAAGTCCGAGTCACCACTCCGCCTAAAAATAACATCTGCCATGGCACAAATGCAACCACAAATATGCATGACCAACACATGTTCTCTCATTCCTTTGCAGCTGACCAAGGTTACGGCATTCAGCCTTGGGTGATGACTCCTTTTAGCAACCCGACAACGGTGGAAGAGCGGGCACATAATGAAGAGCACATAAGGACACGAAATGTGGAGGAGAGGACATTTGGGCTCCTGTAGTCAGGGTTCAGGTGCCTGGCCCTGACAAGAGGAAGCCTGTTGTATGCACCACCCCTGGTATGCAAGATGATGCTTGTATGTGCTATCTTTCATAAAATATGTATTCAGACTAATGTCCCCTGGGATGAACTGGTAGATGTCCACAATGAGGAGTAATATGGCAATGGTCCTGCACAGATGGAGGGGGAACAACAAAGCACTGCAGCTGGAGTTCGCAGGAGACAACAAATTGTACAGAACTTCTACACCTAGACACTGTAAAACTAATATCACCTTGTAAATATTACCAATAAATCACTTTGCACCAGAATGTCCATGGTGTACTCATTCTCCACTACATATACTATTGGAATGTTACTCATACCTCAGAGAGCAGGAAATAAACACAACAGTTACAAAGATGGTTGAAACATAGATTGTGATGTAAGAGGGTCTAGCTCCTCCATGCCACACATCAGAGTCACATAACTCACGTTCATGAGGCTCTCGAAGGCCTAGATCCACGCACCAGCAAAGTGCTGTTAAGTAGGCATAGTGCAAATTCCTACCCCTTTCCCCACATCATGGCCACACAAGGCAAGATGTATGCAAGGGGTGGTGTACATTTGGTGAAGCTGTTTCCAAATGGTGTAAATTAAATTAAGGGACTAAATTGTGTCACATCACAGGCAGTTAGCTGTAACGCCAGCACTGAGCACGCATGACAAGGGAGAACACCATTGGTATCAATGGACCGTCATTGGCTGTTCAGGGTTAGGAACAAAGTTTGAGCCTAACCCTGCACCGTATATCAATGGCATTACATACTGTCACCGCTATCGGCCCCAATCCTGCCACATGGTGTGCTGTACCTCAAATATAGTGCACACATGTTGGCTGTGGGTGATAATCCACTCTCCACACAGATGCTCTATAGCCAGGAATTAACAATAAAATGGGAGAATGCACCACCATATGGATGTGTGGGTGGAATCTAGGCAGAGTCTGTAGCACTCCTATGTAGATTCTAACACACATGTCCCACAATTCTGTTGTCTTGACACATGCCTTCAGCTAATACGGAAATACATGTGAAGACTGATGTACTGGTGTATAGCCTAGGTAGGAGAGGTTTGCAATGACCTACAATGGTTGATATGTGTCAGCAAGGTAACCCAGTATAATCTGTATCATACCATCGTACACCACGTATGAAAACACAGCTGTCAATAACACTCACATGCCTGACCAAGAGAAAGTTACCGACTTGGGCTAATCCCTAAAATGTATAGGTCTCCAAAATGCCAATCCGGCTTGCGATGTGCATGTACGTCTAGCAATATCCAAACATGTCACAGACCCATCCTAAATTGTATGGGTTAAGAGGAGACAGATATGTTGCATGTGCCAAATCAAAAATCCAGAGCTGAGATGATTTCACACACTGAGTTACACTCATGGTGACAGTGACACAGGTTGTGGAATGCAGCTGTGAGTGCATCCTAATGTACACCAAAGGATGTGGATGAACAGCTGAGAGACTCCCACAGACACTTGGAGATACGACATGGGGAGGTTACTTGGAGACTTATGAGTGCTGTGGATGGTGTACTGTCATGTGTATGTGGAAGTCATGTAATCTTGCAAAGCCTGTAAATGGAAGAGAAACGGTGTACATCTTCAAACTACACAAGTCACACATGGCATCCTGTCCATTTATGATCGGACAACGTGGCAGTAGAAGATTTGTACAATTTTTAAGCAGACTAAGGATTGACAGCAATGTAGGACCAAATCTATTCCAAACAACATATGCTGTTAATGTTGGAGAAGGTACACACATTGACGAATAAGGACTGTGCAACACAACTATGTTACCATGTGATCACCCAACATATGTTCACAGAGGAAGTCTAGGTCAGTACATAACCCAGTCAAGTTTGCAACAACAACAAAGTTGTAGTTGCCCATCACATACTATTCTAACAGAAGGCAGTGACAGATGACATCATCTGTCCCCTGGGTTGTAAAACAAAAACAAGTTGCACTAGAGATACATGCCCTAACCAAGCTGCATATGGAAAATACTAACAATGTATAAGCATTTCTGTCAGACTATGCCAAATGATGAGACATGTCCAACACGTGCAAGCAGCCAGTCCCCTGTACATGATAGGGCAAGCCTGACATCAAGTACCCCAAAGGAAATTGAAAATCCCAGGCCATGTGATCACATTTGTGCAAGCGTCTGTCTGTAAATGACTGTGCATTGCTCTGCTGAAGAGCTATCACGATGAGGGTAGATCTCCACTCAACACCCCGTAACTCCCATGCAGAAGCTATATTGACTCTTAAAACAGTCAGGGGCCTGGTGCATGTGCACAGTGGATTGCCCTGAGTGGAACACAATCAACCTGCGTCATAACATGCAACTATAGTTCTGTGTGGGCACAAAAAGCCCCACAGTAGAAATTATGACTAGGGCGCCATCATTGCCTGACTGCAACCCTGCTACACAGTTATATACCATTGAATGTGACAGTCATATCAAACATGTTGTGGTCAATTGTATGTACCTAGTTTGTCCGTTGCACACATACTTCTGATTTCCCAGCACACAGGTACCACTTCAATGGTACAGGCCTGGTATTGTGTATTGGAGTCTGCACAAAAGTCAACTTCCCACTAACGAAAATGCATTTGTATCACATGATCATTGATAGACTTAAATGACCTTCAGATGTGTTCCCACATACAGAAACATAGGTGAAACTGATATGACTACACAGACATTTAACAATGTCCAACATATGCCCATGCAGGAAGATAGAATTGTGAGGTTTCATATCCCATGAACACACAGCTGTGCCATTCTTTACAAATATGACACTACACATGTCTTTCCACACACACATCACATACTGACCTTCATTGACACATGTGGGTACACCATCTCCTGCATCATAGATTAATTTGAGAACCATATGTTACAGGTGTAGCATAGCGTCATGAACCTTGAACCATACTACACACCACAGTGTGGACACACATGCACTCACATTGTCATGGGTTAGGTGAATTTGACCCAGCAGTAGTCCACTGCATCCTCTGTGTATGATTTCTCAAGGGTATCACATGCATGACAATTTATTGGACATAGCCCATCTTATCTATTGTGTTGTTGTCAAAAGTACATTTGGAAATCAGACATGACAATGTAGTAGACCTACAAATATGTATTAGATCACATATGTACACTCCTATTACACATGTGGTCACATGTATGTGGACAAAATCTACTGACACATGCACATGTGCAAATGGTATCAGTCATCGCATGCATCACACACACATACGAACATACGGTGCCACATTCTGATGTTACTGTTACAATAATAACACAGGTAGCAATACCATACTGACTACATACATGCATAGCCCCTGTGCCATGGTATGTGAGTATGGGTGAACTGTCAGCCTTTTCAACAAAATCCACGCATTTCTATTAAGCATAACATTTTTTGACACAAACCGCAATATTCCATACAACGTTATTCCAAAAATGACGCCTGGCCCTTGCACGTCAATCGCAAGTCCACAGGCCTTGTCAGCCTTCATGGGAAGGAATACCACGCATGACCATCATGCGTCCAATTTTTTATCAGAAACACAAATAATTCATACTTAGCTAGTCAAACAAATGGAGCCTGGCCCCTGTGCATCAATTGCAGGTCGACAGGCCTTGTCAACCTCAGTGGGAAAAAATTGATGCATGACCGCCATGCATAAAAAAAAAAGACTTATATCAGAAAATGTGATGTACACGTCCAGGAAGTGATGAAACAGGTCTTACTTGCTGCATACTTAGTACAGTGATTTCACTTTCACTTTTACATTACATTGTTTTTGTCTGTGATAGTGAGAGGATATGTGGAGCTGGTGCTGGTTGAGGATTGGTCAGTTTGGAGAGTTTTGTGCTGTGTCCTGTTGCTTTTCTGTGATTTTTGTCTTTTTTCTTAGTCTTGTGTATTGTTTTTGTCCTGTTATTGTGATTGTATTGTGGGGTGTTTGTTTTGGGGTAGCGTAGTCTGTTGGGGTATTTGGGGTTAGGTGGGGTAGATTATCATAATTTTTTGGGCTCTTACATTTGCAATTAACTGAAACAGAAAAATGTCTGGGAAAGGTAGAGCAACTAGGTTGAGTGAAGATGAACTAGAAGGGTTCATCTGTCTGGTGAGACATTACCTCCCTACGATGTTAACGTTTGGTGGCTGGGTCATACAGGGCTACCCAACAGAGGCAAGGAAGCTGTGGTGTGGCAAGGTGCTCCACCATCTATGCAGGATTTTTGGAGTTGTGCACACCAACCACCAGATTAAACACTGTTGGGCAGACATCATTGCACAGGAACAAGATCTACTTGTGCACCTGAGGATTCAGATTGGTGGACCAGTTGGTAAGTACCCCATCTGCATTGCAACATCCTTATTTGCATGTGCATGACAAGTGAACATAAGGTTGACTGCAGCATGTTCCATCAAGGATCAGGATAGGAAGTTTTGGGGCTAATTTAAGGGCCCATAGCGCCATCTTAGCGCCACCATAGCATAATAATTTTTTATACTAAGGCAGTGCTAAAGTGGCAATTTCCCCACGCCATATTTACAAAGTTGTGAAATGCATGCGTAGTGCCACTTTTTTAACCCTTGCACAACATTATGCCTGCGCCAGACATAATGTATGCAAGGGGGACATTTCTCCATTAGGGGGGCCTAAAAAATGGGCAGGAAAATCTTAAAGATTTCCTTGTGCCATTTTGTTTGGCACTTTTAACGCCTACTCAGAGCAGGCATTAAAAGGGGACATACCAGTAAATATTATGGGCCCCTTTGTACTCCACAGGAGTTGTGCCATAATTTTGGTGCTACTCCTGCAGAGTACATCAATAGCGTAAAAATAAAATGATGTCATTGCCCCTTACCCTGTGCCATGTTGCGCCTTATTTTAAATACGGTGTACACATGTTGGGTGCGCTAAGGACTGCAAGGATTGTGGCACTGAACTAGGTGCAGCGTCACTTTTCTTAAATCTGCCCCTTTGCTTCTTTAGGCGAAGGCATTTAAGAGAGCTTAGCTGTGAACCGGGTCCAGCCTACTTGCACATTCCTCTTTCTGTACATTGTGTATCACGTTCACCCCATAAAGTGTCAAATACCAGACACACATGTGCTGATTTTGTACCACAGGCCTGCCCCATACTACCAAGAGTATGGGGCAGGCCTGCATCTGCATCAGCACGGGCACATTTTTTAGTAGCCTGAGCCAACGCGGGCATACTTGGACCACAGTGCAAGTGTGTCTGTGTTGAGGAAAGTGTCTACGTGCAGGCTGGTATCTCTTCCTGGACATAAACAGTCTACCATGGCGACAATGGCTGCCCAGACAGTGGTAACATTACAAAAAAGAGACCCAGCCAAGAGAAAAGCCACAGGATGGACAGGGAAAGAAAGAAAATGTTCTTGTTAGAAAAAATGTAGTAAGTCTTGCATTGTCTAATATGCAGGTACATTGATATTCATGAGTGCCTCTTCCCACGAGTGGGGTGCAGTTTGCAATTTAATGGCACCACACCCACAAGCAATATATAAAGCATCTCAATATCCGTGAGAGCTATGACAACTATTGTTTTATTCATCTCCGTAGGTACTATGGACGGACATTGCAATTAATAGGTATCATCTTTAATCATCACCTTAGTTAGGTGAATTATACCACACTCTATAGCATGTGCTCTTAATAGTGGCAGTTATACTAGGAGTGACATTAGGGAGTAAACTCTGGTGCTGAAGAGGAGCCTAGGGGTAAGGCTCCGAAACATGTACTGTCTCCATGAGATCTATTATATCATCGGAATCACTTGGAGGCAGGTATTTTTAACTCACCCGAGACCCCACCACTCCTATCCCTTTTATGATTCACATTGATGAGACTACAACAGTGCTCCCACGTAATTTGTTGATCGTAGCATCCCCTGCTCTGTAGCGGAACGGAAAGAAACCCAATGATGAAGCTTGCCACCAAGGGATAACCCTGGTGGGTGAGGGTTTTTCTAACAAGAACATTTTCTTTCTTCCCATGTCCATCCTATGGCTTTTCTCTTGGCTGGATCTCTTTTTTGTAGTGTTACATAGGCAATAAGGAGGACAGACTTTGCTCAATCACCTCCTTCTCCCCTTTTCTTCTTATGCCCATATACTAGTGGCAAGACATCCGTAATGTTAGTCTGTTATTGTGCAGGAAGGGACAACTACATGCACATAAGGAAACATCCATGGCATTTCAGCTCTACTGTTTGTACCTTCAAGTGGTGCACACATATAAGAAGCAAGAAACAAGGATGTATCAATGCGTTCATCAACACTTTGCTATGCTCACACCACCCCTGGCAGTTGATGGTCTTTTGGTGGTGATAATGAGTAAGATGTCTTCAACATCTAGGGCAGCGTCAAAAGCAATGGGTGTCACAATGGGACGGCCACTGCAACAACCACTGCATACCCGTCTGGTGCAGAATACTGTCATGCTGCCCCATATGTATATGGAGGTATTAAGCTACAAAAAGCAGCATAACAAATCCATGTACAATGGGTGCAGTGAAATGCACCACAGGAGCGTTAGGGAAAGTGATGATTTGGGGATGCAAGGGCCTCCATTATCTGTCCCTTAGTCTTGCTGACAGAATATTAATGTTTGGCAGTTGTTCTGTCCTACCACTAAGTTGACTTGCTTACTCAGCTTAACAGGTTGAATGTGTAACAGTTGTCCATGCACAGAAATATACAAAAAACACTAAGCTATGTGTTCCTGTCATGTCTTGCAGGTGGGCCTCCACCCTACACCATTGGAGAAGTGTTCCTATTTGAAAACCCTGATGCAGCCAGTAATCACCTTGTGTGTCACATGTGTCATTCCAGGGTCTTGTCAGAGGGTATGATGTGTGCAATGCAATGATGAAACGTAATGTGTGACCAAGGAGATGACGTCACCTGAGTTAGGATATGGACATCATGTCTAATGCTATGTTGTGGATGGAGAATGAGTTGAGCTTTGCACAAGTGCCAACGTGTACTGCTATGGAATTGTGTGGGTTACGAAAAGGAAAGCATGCCCACAGACACAGTGATGTCAGTAAAGATATGTGTCAAAGGTGCTGTTTATCTGAATAGCATGCCTGTTGCTAACATATTTGTCACAGCACTTTTTACAGCACTGTGAGCCACACAGCTTTCAGTTACTCATGAAATGGTACAGATGGTGTACATTGGTTGAGGTCTCTAGGGGGCTTATGTAGGAGACAATTGCCCACCGGTGCCTCACTACTCATTAGATTTTAAGTGATGCAGCGGCCGTGCAAGAAGCCTTATTGTGCTCGCCAACAGTCAGTTGAGTAGACATTAAGAACACAACTCTGTTCCAGATGGATGTAGGACATGTCTACAGATTGTAGCAAACTAGATGTGTGCATATTTACCAACATGGTCTACCCATCATGATATTTGTGAGAGATCTTGGTCACATCACATGTGCATAGAATGTGAATGCTGAGTTTATACGTGGTACTTATGAGATGTTTGACATGCATGTGCATAGGTAGTTCAAAAAGTAGGAATACTGTAGCTGCACCCAGTGCAGTGCCAATCTTCCAATAGGTACAAAATCTGTAGACAATATAGATGTAGAGTTCAGGCTTTGGGCAAACTATATGGGCACTAACCTTGAACTGTACATAGGGGCCCATTGTAAGCAATGGTGTACCCCCTTGTAATGCGTGCTTTGAGCAGGTGTTAATCCAAGGACACATGAATGATGGATGGGCAAACTTTTGAATGCCAGTGCCAATTTTCCTGTCCCCCTGCCAGATGACCCCCACCTTGCATCCATGATGCCTGGCCAAGGCTTGATGGAGCATTAGGGATGGCAAAGTGGTGGATTGTATACATTACACCACTTATTAACTATGGCACATGAATTTTGGACTTGTTGGGCCAGTTGATCCTCATTACTATGATGACACAAATGTTACACAAGGACTCAGTAGTCCACTTATCTCTGGGCCCTGACGGTCAACAATGGATAGCTGTTATCCCAGGGACATGTACATGATACTGTAGATGGCTGGTAGAAGGTTTAGTCTTGATTTGGAGATTGACATTGTTGTAGAATGTGTGGTGGACAGCATGTGTCATCTGAGGATGCTATGTTCATTTCTGTGTTCATTGCATGTCTGTTCTACCTCTACCCAATGCTGTATTTGATGCCATGTTCTCCACAAGTTTTAGCTTCCACTATAACCATCGCACACAGAAACGTGCATTTGAAAGGTGGGCAGAACGTTACCGCCACATCATGGAGGTACAGGCTGGGTACCAGAGTTGGCCAAGAAGTACTGGTGAGAGAAATCTACTGGGGCTTGGCTTGCGTTTCCACATGGGGGACCTCCGGTGCAGGCCATAGGCCACAAAATGCATACATTTAGATGAGTTTATGAATCACAGTAAAAGTTGACATAATACATGTGATTATGATGATTTATTTACATGTGCAAGTGTATATTCCTATGCAATACAATGTCCAGTTCACTGACCCCATGAGAGATCCTGAGTCCTGAGACATGGGTAGGAGAAGTGTGCATTATTAAGGAGGTGTCCAAATTGGCAATAGGTAGGAATTGAGACAATGACAGTGCATAGCAGAAATGTCAACAGTGGTTGAGTGAAGAGGGCACTTGCCAGCTGTCACAACACTGACATGATCTTAAGCACAAAACTAAGGAGATACTGTCCATGTGGCACAGACTGGAGCTACCAGGTGGTTTTCCGCGTGAATGTTGTTCCTTCCACATCTTGATCCGCAGATTTGTGTGGTGCCTCCTTTGCCATGGGTGGTGCAATTGTTGAGGGGGCCACACACACATCAGGGGATAGAGATGTGGAGTCAAAGGTCTCAACAGATCACATTTGTGGTAACACATAAGGCATCACTGCAGCAAGGAGAAACTGCTGATTTCTCAACACCGCAGCAACATCACGGTGGTAGGCAGCCATGTTTTCACTGAAGGAGGCCACTTCCCACTGTATGGACTCCACGGTATTCTGCATAGCCCCCAGCCTGTTGTCTATCATGCTGCTGCCACGTTGGGAGGGCAATTGTTGAAGCCTCTGCCTCATGACAGCTGCTATGTCGGCTAGGGACTGCTGGAGTCCACGTAGCAGGGAGTTGTCCTTATTTGGACTCAGGCACCTCTGCCCTCCCTCCAGGATGCCTGCCATGGTCTCCATTTCCACCTACACTTGCTTGGCCAGCTCCCGCTGGACTCCTACCACTCTCCTCTGAAAGGTGATGTCTGGGTCCTCGGAGTCCAAGGCTGTGTCAGCACTGGTTGGTGTTCAGTGTTGGTAGTTGGGTGGTTCATGTGGAGACCCTGCAATGCTTTGTGTCCTCCTTGCAACTGGAGGTGGTGTCTGGAGGGAAACTAGGATCACCTGAAGAGTCTCTTCATTGATGGTCAGCAGTTGGTCATCCATGTCAACCGTAAAATCCAGGACAGGCAGGTCGGCAGGAGGTAAGGCATCATCTTCTGCAATGAGAAAGTGAAATGTCAATCTTTGACTGTGGAGGCTGTTGACATGGCTCATCATTTACTTGCTACTGGAGGCTCAGTGACATTGTGCATCACACATGGGGAAACCTTTAAAGGTATTTTGTGCATTGATCCCACACCACCAACTTCCTTACAGGCTCCTTGCCCCTACCAATGACACCATGGTGGCACGTCATTTACCTTTCTAGTCACCATGGTGGACATTCCCACAGTGGTGTAATGTGTGTTGTCACTCTTTTGGTGCTATAATGCATTGGCACCATGAATGATGGCACTAGTGCAGCAAAGCACAGGTAGATTATTTGCTTACAATGCTTCTGTTACATTGTCATCTGCCTTTAGCAGGTCCCACACATGTGGTAATTGGATGGGACAGTGCAGACATTATGGATTGTCTGCCCCATTAGGTTGCCCCCCCTATAGTTGGGACATTTCCTTGCATTCAGCATATCTGCCACAGGCATATGTTGGTGTAAGGATGTAGAAGGTGGATCCATGCATGCATTCTGAGACTTTGCTGATGTGTCACAACGGGTATGTGCAGCTTAGATCCACACGGGCAACTATTTGTATGATGGTACAGTTGCATTACAGGCTAGTGACATTGTACCGGTAGTGCACCCTTGATGCCACTTACAACGTTGTTACATGGTGAAATTGAAGCTACTTGTACAGCAGCACAAATGATAGCCACAGACATACCCCATATGTTGTATGAGTTCACTTTTGTGCCATTTCCCAAATGGCGCATGGAGGTGTTGCTAGACCATTTTACTATGAATAATATTTATATTTCTCAAGGATTGCAATGATGTATACACTATCTATATCCTTTCAAACTGTCCTTGTTTCTGCTAGGGCTCAATTGTGCTGAATACTTTTGAGCTGATTAGCTCCTTTGTCACTCTTTACTCAACGTCTTAGATGGTAATATAATTTTCTTAGCAAAGCCTTCAGAGGAGGGAGTAATATTGGCAGTGACTGGTTGCCATGAACCACTTTTGTGCATTTTATTAACACTGTTTCGCTTTTTTGTGACAAATACATTCATCATGTATTTTTGTATCTTGAAGTATTTATGTTGTTTTTCTGTAATGTCCCTAGTGCTTGACAGTACTGTGAAGTGGGACTGGGCAGTGCATGTAGTATTTTTATTTTTTCAGCTGTCTGCTGAAAATCATCATACTGTTTCTGACTGTTAGAAATTGGGTCTTCTGTTCGCAGGGGTATGCACGCAGTCCAAGGTGGGACCACCACTCTTGTCAGGGTAAGCCAGATACATAATAAAAGATAACCTGTGCTTAGTCAGGATTATCTAAAGAGGCAATGTGTAAAGTATTTGTGAAATACACACACACAGTAGCATAATGGAAACAGCACAAAAGGTTTCCATCCAGGTTTAGTAAACTAGACATTATTTGATAAATAAATCAAGATAAAGAATCTAATAAACAGAAGTCGAGTTATGAATTTTTAAAGTGTAAAAAGAGTTTTAGCGCTTAGAAGCAAATAGTGGTTTGGGGGTTACTTTAGGTTGCACTGGATAGACCAAAGTCAAGAGTTCAGGCCACTTGTGATGGAGCACAAACTGGCTATAGGACCCACGCAGGGCCCACTGAGCAAAGTACCTTAATCCTGGTCGCAATCACAAGATGTATTGATTTTCCTCACGTAGTGCTGGTGATTCATAGGTTCCTGAAGGCGAATCACTGGTGCTGCAATGCGTCAGTTCCAAAGCTGTTGTGCCCGGTTTCTCAATGCAGTGAAGGGATGGGACAATTTTCCTTTAGCAGTGGCAGTGATGCAGTGGTTTCGATGCAGTGATGATGCAATGGTGAAATGCTGGTTCCGAATGCGATGCACCAGTTCAACTCGTGCAACAGCGGCGATGCTTCGGGTCTATCTCTCGCAGTAGGCAATGCTTAGATTCCCACTGGGGCAAATATCTGTGCCACTTCCAGTAAACCAGGCACAGATGCAGGGGTAGAGACGTTGATATTCCTGAGTCTCAGCAACAGGAGGCAAGCCAACAGCCCCTTAGAGATCACTCTGGGGTGCAAGGCAGAGTCCAACTCTCACTCAGCAAGGTCAGGAGCAGCAGGGTAGCACAGCAGAAAAGCATTTCTTCCAGTTCTGTAGTCCAACAGAGTGACAGTCCATGATGCAGCTCAGCAGTTCTTCTAACAGAGTCCAGTTGTAGCTCCAGGAGTGTCTGATTTGGTGGGGTCAGACACCCAGTACTATACCCAAATGTGCCTTTGAAGTGGGGGGTGTCTTCAAAGAAGAGTCTTTGAATTGTACAAGTGTCCTTCCTTCCTTAGCCTTGGCTGCAGACCACCCTTCCTCCCCAGGAAGAGTCATCAGAATGCAGATGAGCACTCAGGCACACCTAACCTTCCTGTGTATGTGGAGTCTAGAGGGAATGCACAAAGTGTAGCTGTCACCCAACACAGATGTGTATTGGAGATAGGCTGCAGGCACACAGAGCTGCTAGAACAGAGAAATGCCCACCTTCTAAAAGTGTCATTTCTAAAATAGTAATGTTAAATCCAATTTTACCAGTAAATAGGGTTTATGATTACTATTCCAATGATATGAAACATGATATACCTACTGTTTCTCAATCAGGAACTACAGCTTGAACGTGTCATAAGGAATTCACAATGTTAACCCATGAGAGGAGTAGGCCTTACAGTAGTGAAAAATGAATGTGGGTGTTTTTCACTAGTAGGACAGGCAGACCTTAAAAGTATATGCCCTACCTTTCACTTACACAGCACCCTGCCCTATGGCCTCCCTAGGGCCTACCTTACGGGTGAGTTATGTGTAATAAAAGGGGAGTTTAAGGCTTGGCAAAGGGTTTTGAATGCCAAGTATACATAACAGTCAAGCTGCACACACAGGTCCTGCACTGGTAGGCCTGAGACATGTTTAAATGGCTATTTAGGTGGGTGGCACAATCAGTGCTGCGCTCCAACTAGTAGCACTTAATTTATATGCATAATAGGGACTTATAAATACATTAAACATGACAATTGTGGATAACCCAATGCTGCCACATATTTTAAGGAGAGAGCACAAGCACTTTAGCACTGATTAGCACTGGTAAAGTGCACAGAGACCTAAAGCCAACAAAAACAATTATGTAAGGAAAATAGGAAGAGGAAAGCAAAACGTTTAGGGTGACCCTTCATAGACTGCCATTTTCCAACACTGGCTATAAATGAGTATTCTAAGTTTATAATAGGAAGAGGAATGGGACTTTAATTATTGAGCCTCACCTGTTTCATTTGTTTTCCAGCCTCCCACTGTACCTGTGATTAAAAGCAATATTAATTCTAAATGCTTTTTTTTTCTTAATAAATAGTGAAACAAATAGGACATTTTATTCTGACCACTGTCAGTGAAAGATTTTGGTCTGCCTTTGACCTTAACTTTGTAACATGTGTATATCCCTTGTGCATGTAAAGCCACTATATTCTGCAAGATAAAGATTGAGCAATTGATTCAATAAGGTCAAACAAATATCTTATGCCTGTGAAATGCCTTATCAACATAATTTGTAATTAACAGCTTTTCATTATCATAAACAACATATATTGAGTTATTTCCACCCCTTCCTAGAGATAAACAACATTGTCCAAGTTAATACCAAATTAATACTTCTGAAACAGAGTCAAGAGTGAAATCACAGAGACCCAAATCAAATCTTCTAATTTTATCATAACTGGTCTCAACTTACAGGCTACCTGTTGCACTGAAACTAATATGCAAATCTACTCTTCTGGGCCAGAGTAGATATGGAGTGCCCTGCTCCGGTCTATGCCACATCACTTCCTTAACAGGGTGTATGGCATTGTGACTGAGAATCTGCCTCTATTGTAGTGAATCTTCTGTTTCTGGTGCAGGAGCTAACTCACTCCTGCTTTGGGAACATGCAATACTGAAAGCAGACAGGCTGTTTGAAGCTGCCAGCCTGCCTTTCATAGGTGGCAAGCTAATCTGAGTTTGAAAGGAAGAAAGATATCCCTTTGCAGGTGGGTGCAGTGAGTCATTGAACGAGCCTTGGAACTTCCACTTCCCCCTTCTGAGTGGCTGTCAGGAATTTAAGGAGCATGTGGTGTGTAGTGATGAGATTGACTCTCCTGCTAAAATATGATTATGGAGGGCAGTGTCTTTGGTGGACCAGTTTGTGGCAGCTTTGACATCAAAAACAGTTGTGTATAATTCTTTGTCCAGGTCAAGGACCGGGCATTCCAGGTCAGTGAAGGCAGAGGATCGTTAAGCCACAGTAATGATGTACATCTGTGCCTGGCAACACTTCACATGTTACTTGTTTTCTTCTGTGCTAGTTCATTCACTGAACTTCTCACTTCTTGTTTGTTTTTCTCCTTATCAGTTTCCACAGGCTTTCACTACAGTTTGCCCTCATTGTTTCTTCCTGACCTAATAGCCTTTCAACTTCTGTTCTCTTGTAAATCTCCATACTGCCCCTATGGCTTCCTATTTGTCTTCCTGCTGGTGGGCCTAGGTTCACAGTGCCCTGAAACCAAAAGCGGGTGAACACTATAACTAAAGGGGGAGTTGTATGTAACTACAAGCATTTTTTATGTAAATGTTTGTATTTACTTGTGATAAGCACATATGTTTCCATTGAAAATCAAGTCCCTGAAATTATCCTGTTACCCTGTTATGTTACAGTAAAAACTGGACATTCTAGAACTATTGTGAGAAGAGCTCTGTCTCTTTAATCCATCCCCTGGAAAATTACAGATTACACTTGTGGCTTGTGATAGGCTTAGAACCACATACCAGGGAACAGGACATATTATTGCGTCTTGCTGGTCCCACCTATTCATCACACCACAGAAAAGTGTGAGAGAGCTTAGTTTAAATATTACATATGCTAGCGTGAAATGCTTAACAATGCTGCACATAGAAAACGACTATGGTTTAGTTATTTGCTTAACGCACATTTGAATCATGACTATGATAAACTGAACTAATGACAATAATGAGTAAACTTGTTTATGATATGATTAATCAAACTTATACTAGTATTTGCGATATTATATTGAAAATTCTATAGGCCTTAAGTTAGCGTGAGTTGAAGTTTTAGCCGTGTAACTCTCATATTAAAGCATATTTTCTGTTTTCTAGTGTGCTGACTCGCAAAGGGCCATGACCCAGCATTTGTTCTTTTTCTTTGTTTCGTGTAACGATAATGATTTTTTCCCATCCACATATTGGCTGATTGTACAATGGACTTTATACGTTTTTCAACAAAAGTAGAAATATTCAAGGACATTTGACCATGGAAAAGAGAACTTTTGACCTGAGGAACGTGCCAAGGCGATGACATCCTCCGGATATGCCACCTACGAAGACGTCAATTATGAAGACCAATCAAAGCGTTATAAATTATCGTGGAGTGACAATTTGGATTACCAAATGTATAATTTGATAGGCTAAAGATAGTGGGGTATAGCGAATATCTAATAGAATTTTGGGGGAAGGTATTGTGAAAAAGGGATAAAAACTCATGACACAGCAGGGTCGTTAGAATTAGGTAGAGAATGATATCGATTGCATCCAGAAACTCTGTCACTCTGTTTGGTGATTTGAGACTTAAATAAAACTATTCTCATCCATAGACTGCCCCTTTACACTTCTTCTCCTTTTGAGGGAAGTGTCCCCTGTCCCTTAGATGAAATAGACTGACGGCAATCTAACTGATGTCCTGAAGACGAAGACTGATCCTGTATGCTGACTTATTCCGAGGAGGGTAATTATGACAATACTATTGTAACTTGTCTGTTTGCTTTTCCTTTCTAGGTACCAACTGCTGTATTTTTGGATAGAGACCTTAGTCAGATGTTTTCCAAATTTGTGTTCAAATTATTTTGCATGAAGTCCAACATGCTGATGCTAATTAGTGGTTAGGCTAGGTGATCACTTTGACTTACGCAAATAGACGTGACTGACATTGTGTTATGCTGAACTGAGAAGTATATGATATTCTAAGCACTCTGATCTATGCATATCCTATGTTGGTACTCTTATGTTTGTGATCCTTGCATTATTGAAGTCTTATCACAGCTGTCATATTGTGACTTTGCTCTTTTGCTTCTTGGTTTTGAGATTTACACTTCTATTATTAGATTGTAATCAATAGGGAATAAAATTCACAAAACTTCAATAAAGGTGTGGTTATTCATTGCTTGACATATTGATCAGTTATCTCGTTCTACGGTGTCTCACCACTGGGTCAAAAGATTCATCGGCCTAAAACGAGTCCTAATGTGTATAAAATTGACATAAAGGGACGCATTATCAGTGCAATGTCATAAACCTCTTCTTCAGTGAAAAAATTCAAAACATCTTACTGCACATCAGCAATTCCAAGGCTGGTTCATCTCTTACACCCACCCCTCCACAATGGCCAGACTTCAAAGCCTTATCCCTCCCAGATCTTACAGACATACTAAACCCCCTCAAAGCCACTTCTTATGAGGTTGATGTCTTACCATCATCCTTCATCAAATCTCTTTGGTGTTGCTGTCCTACCCTTACATTGTCAATCCCTCCCTCATTCAAGGCATCTTGCCAGAAGATCTCGAGCCTGGCCAGGTTCTGCCACTCCTATTTAAACTTACATTAGACCATGATGACCTTGACAACTACTGGCCCATGTCTCACCTACCATTTATCGGAAAGATCATTGATAAAGCATTCTATGTACAACTCCATGATCACAACAATGTTAACCATCCTTGCATGACCACCGATCTAGCTTCAGATCAACACATTGTAGACAATGCCCTCTTGACCACAGATGAAGATGACCCCTACTTCCTGATTCTGCTGGTCATCTCAGCTGGCTCTGACACAGTTGACCACCCCACCCTCATGCACATCCTCGAATCATGAATGGAATTCACCAGCAGTTTCTTTTACTGGCTTTCCTCCTAGCCTTCAAACCAACACCAGCTTGTCCACACTGGCATCTCCAGGTCACAAAAGTGCCAATAATGTATGAAGTCCTGGAATGTTCCATACTGTCTCCTGTCATCTTCAACCTATACATGGAGGCACTTGGTGTTCTACTGACAGATAACAGCATTGAGATTCACCAATATACCAAAGATACACAGCTCTACTAAAAGTATCCTCTGCTTCAGCCATCAAATGCCTCATCCATACCTAGATGTCCAGCACCTACCTGAAGTTTAACCTAAGCTAAGACTGAATTCATGTTTTTCGCCAAGACCAACAAGCATTATGTAGAACAAACCTGGCTCAATTACATGAACCTCGACAACTTCGAACCCCAAATGCCAAATCACTTGGATTCACCCTGGACAGCAATCTAACCCTAACTGGATCACACTGAGAAAGACAAACATAGACAACCTGCTACCAGCTTTCTCTTCTACAGAAAGTCAAACCCGTTCTTCCAGAGAACTTTAGAACTGCTGCTTTTCAAGCCCTAATACTCTAGCAACTGAATAGTGGTAATGCCCTACTCCACAACCTCCACAATGGACTTCACGCCATCGCCAACTGGATGGAATCAAGCCACCTCAAGCTAAACACAGACAAAACAGAGATCCTCATCCTCGGCAGCAACCCGTCTGCCTGGAACGACTCCTGGTGGCCTACCTCCCTTGGAGCTGCGCCCACCCCCACTACCCAAGTTCGGAACCTAGGAATCATCCTGGACCCAGCACTCAGCATGACGAGGCAGGTAAACGGAGTCTCCTCTTCTTGCTATAACACCCTCTGCATGCTCCGTAAAGATCTTCAAGTGGATTCCCGTTGAAACCAGAAAGACAGTCACACACGCCCTAGTCAGCAGCCGACTGGACTTCGGCAACACACTCTATGCAGGAACCACGGCCAGACTACAAAAGAAAATGCAACGTATCCAAAACACCTCCGCCCGACTCATCCTCAACATCCCACGCCGCAACCACATCTCTGCCCACCTCAGAGACCTACACTGGCTACCAGTATCGAAGAGGATTACCTTCAAACTACTCAACCACGCACACAAAGCCCTCCACAACACAGGCCCAGCCTACCTTAACGACAGACTCACCTTCCACACCCCCGTCCGCCAACTCAGCTCCACCAGCCTCACCCTCGCCTCCGTCCCCCGCATTCGACTCACCACCACCGGAGGAAGATTCTTCTCTCACCTTGCCGCCAAGACCTGGAACTCCCTACCACTCCATCTACGCCAGACCCAGGACCTCCTGTCTTTCAGGAAACATCTCAAGACATGGCTATTTGACCAGTAGCTCCCCCCAGCGCCTTGAGACCCTGACGGGTGAGTAGCGCGCTTTATAAATTAACAGATTGATTGATTGATTACTCCATAGCCTCCTGGACCCAATTCTGGCATCCCAAAGCAGCATCCTACATGCCCCAGCACATCTTGTCCAGGGCCTGAAGAAATATGATCACATCACACCCATCCTGATGGGGCTCAATTGGCTACCCTTGCCAGTCTACACCAACATAAAAACCAGCTGCATCATTTACAAAGCCATCACAACAAGCAGCCCTGCTTAACTTGCAGACATGCTCACCATCTCTGGTGGTTTTGGCACACCCACAGCAAATACATCATCAGACTGCAGACTAAGTATAAAAAAAGGAAAAACAAGACAACAGGCTTTTTCCATCAATGCACTCAGAACCACCCCAAAGCTGGTTCAATTTAGGAAGGAGTTTAGACTCAAGACTCATCTCTCGAAAGAACAAAACATCACAATGCATTAACCATCCACAACCCAGCACCCGCTTCTAATACTTGATGACTTTAAGCTTGCCTTTGAATATGTGCAGCGCTCTGCTGCCTTTTGAATAGGTTTGCATTATAGAACTACTGTATACATACATACATACATACATACATACATACATATTTTTCAACTCACTAGGTACCTTATTCCTGGAAGGGCTGTCCTCAGGGGATGCACTGACTGTGTGCTCCATCTATGTTGCTCACAGTCAGGGGCATATTTATACTTGTTTTGTGCTAAATTTGCATCATTTCTTTTACGCAAATTCGGTGCAAAACTAACTCCATCTTTATACTTTGGCGCTGGATACGTCTAGCGCCAAATTTATGGAGTTCAAGTCATTTTTTGGATGTGGAAACCTACTTTGCGTCAATGAGATGCAAAGTAGGCGTTCCCATGCAAAAAATGACTCTATGGCCTTGGCGCCATATTTATCGCCCCATGCTAAAATCACGCACGGGAGGGAAGAGGGGTCA
Source organism: Pleurodeles waltl (assembly GCF_031143425.1). Classification (NCBI taxonomy): domain Eukaryota; kingdom Metazoa; phylum Chordata; class Amphibia; order Caudata; family Salamandridae; genus Pleurodeles; species Pleurodeles waltl. The sequence continues at coordinate 399,607,846 of NC_090451.1, read as the reverse complement.
CAAAATGGTGCAAAGCTTGCTTTGCACCATTTTTTGACGCCTGGGCAGACATTATGGGACCTGTGGGCCTAATGCCATGGTGGAACACCATGGAATAAGTCTACAGGTGCCCTCTCCAGGCCCAAGGAACACCCTCACCCACCCCAGAGGGACTGCGGAGGATGGGGGACCCCATCCCAGGTAAGTATAGGTAAGAACAGGTAATTTTGTTTTTTTAAGTGCCATTGGGGGCCCTGAAATGGGCCCTCCTACATGACACTGGGTGCAATGGCCATGGCCAGGGGACCCTGTGCTGGCCACTGGGGTGGTGGGTATGACTCCTGTCTTTTCTAAGACAGGAGTCATGTGGTATGGATGGTTTTGCGTCAGAAAAGTACTCTAGGCAGGTTAGAGTCATTTTTTTTGTTACTCTAATCTGCCTAATGTCATTTTTTGGTGCAAAAAAACCTTCTTCTTTGTCGCCAGCCCCACCTGGCTAATGTCTTTTTTTTTTACGCTAGCCTACCCTTTGCACCGGCTTGCACCATTCCAGAAATATGGTGTCCGGCTGGTGTGCACAGAAATGGAGCAAGCTGGTGCTAAACTTTTTGGTGCAAAACTGCGTTAGTGCAGTTTTGCACCAAAAAGTATAAATCAGAGCCTTAGTATGCCCCCTGGTGGTCTCTTTGCTTCTGCAGGCTCACATGCAATGGATTTCTGCATTTGCTTGCAGCTATGAACCCATGTAAATAAGGGCAAGTCCCCTTTGGATCATTCTGGCGAAGATTTAGCACCATAGAAATTTGACTTACACTGTGAATAATATGCCTGTTTATTATACCTTTATGTAAAGTGTAAATCAGGCAGAAGCACCCACCATGCACAGCAAATATGCACGAACCCTCCACTTAACTGGACTACAACTTACGACAAAATGAGTCAGGGATTGCAGGCATTTTTTGCAACAGAATACTTTGGAGACAGACAGGGATATATTGAAGATGGATAAAGGGTGTTGCCTGCATACAAATTCTGTTCATTATGTGAATCAATGCTGCCTAGTCTAAGAATATATTGCCATCACAAAAGTGTCTTCATGTTCTTTCTTGCAGTTGCTTTAAAACCTTCATGGTCCTAAATGATTCCAGGAGAAAAATAGCTGTAAAATGATAAGCATCATAAATGTTTGCACTTCCTCTGAACAGTGCAAGAACCATATTGTAAACTGCAGTCTATTGCTAGCAGTAAACAAGAGTGTTTTACATTGCAACATTTTAAGTCAGGGTGGCCAAGGGGTTACCCATCTCTAATGCAATTCAGTGTTTTCGGTTGGCCTGTATCAAACATTATTGCTATGTTCTGGTTAAAGTATATTTAAACATTCCTTTTATTGGCATCACTCAAGAAGCCTCCTTCCCTTCACCGGCTTCATGAGTGATGCCCATCTGCAAAGACTGCTGTTGGTGGCTGTCTCTTTAGCCGATGCACAGAAATATACTTTTTTTGCATTACTTGTGCTTTAGAGTAAATGCACGTCTCTGGGGTAAAGGCAAAATGTGACTGTGTTTCAATGAGTGATTAAAACGTTTCTCATATATTTAGCTGTTTATCATCAACAACTTACCACTGTAATCAGGGTTTGGTTCGGTTTTATAATTGCCCAATTTTCCAATCCATTTCTGTAAAAAGGTGGCTTGGGCCTGACAGGCTGAGCAGGTGGACAGACTCTTAGAACAACTTTGAGTCACTTTTGTGTGTGTCCCAGAGAAACATGAGATCATGTATCTGTTATGCATTATGTCTCAGGTACCCGTGCAATCACAGATGTAGGGGCAAATTTACAAACATTTTGTGCTGGATGTGTACCCCAAAAGTTACACAAACCGACGATAATATATATTTTTTCTTGACCTTCCAGCACAAATCTAGTGCTTTGTGCTGGTTTGCATTATTCAGCATCAAGTAGGATTCCATGGGTGGTACATGTGTGTTCCCATGCAACCACCAATGGTTTTTTGACACAAAACCCTACCTTCTAACAATAGTAGACAGGATTTTACACCGAAAATAACTCGACTTTGAAGCAGGCATTAAAAGGAGAAATGTTTTTCTTTCTCTGCATTTTTGCAACTTTGAATGTTTGCTCCATTGCACAGCACACATCCAAAGTGGGTAAAGTTTTCAAGTTTGTCTAGGCATGGTATTTTCTATACGAAGGGTACCCTTCCAGTACAGAACTTATGTTTGACATCACACACACACTCTTGCACGTTGCGTGTGTCGCTCAGCAGCGTGACGGTGCACCCATGACAAGCAGAAGAGCAGGATAGTGCCATATCTCTGTAAGTATGGCGCTTCCCCGTCCTCTCCCTATAATGCAACACTTGCAGCAACTGTGGGTGCTCTGCTGCGTTCCATGACATATTTCTAAATGTAGGATCTAGTGTTTAGTATTGGTGATGCTCTGCCATCATGGGCCATTTGTGGTACAGTATAAGTAATATTTTAAAGTACACACTCTTTGATATATGTTACCTGAGTAAAACATATGTCAGCTGATCTTACTGAGCATTTGAAATGTTGAGGAAATGTATTGTTTATGTAACTGACTAAAATCAATGAATACTAAAAACAGAGGCCCATATTTATACTTTTTGACGCAAAACTGCGCCAACGCAGTTTTGCGTCAAAAAAATTAGCGCCGGCTAACGCCATTCTGAAGCGCCATGCGGGCGCCGTATTTAATCAATGACGTTATCCGGCGTTAGCCGCCGGCGCTGTCTGGTGTGCGTTAAAAAAAACGACATACACCAGGCAGCGCCGGCGTAGGGGGAAAATGGCGTATGGGCGTCCAGAAATGGTGCAAGTCAGGCTGAGGCAAAAAAATCGCCACAACCCGATTTGCGCCATTTTTTTACGACGCCCATCCCCCATTGAAATGACTCCTGTCTTAGCAAAGACAGGAGTCATGCCTCCTTGCCCAATGGCCATGCCCAGGGGACTTCTGTCCCCTGGGCATGGTCATTGGGCATAGTGGCATGTAGGGGGGCACAAATCAGGCCCCCCTATGCCACAAAAAAAAATATAAAAAAATACTTACCTGGACTTACCTTAATGTCCCTGGGGTGGGTCCCTCCATCCTTGGGTGTCCTCCTGGGGTGGGCAAGGGTGGCAGGGGGTGTCCCTGGGGGCAGGGGAGGGCACCTCTGGGCTCATTCTGAGCCCACAGGTCCCTTAACGCCTGCCCTGACCCAGGCGCTAAAATCCGGCGCAACTGCAGGTTTTTTAGACCCGCCCACTCCCGGGCGTCATTTTTGCCTGGGAGTATAAATACGACGCATATGCATCGCAGTCATTTTTTAAGACGGGAACGCCTACCTTGCATATCATTAACGCAAGGAAGGTGTTCACGCAAAAAAATGACGCTAACTCCATGAACTTTGGCGCTAGACGCGTCTAACGCCAAAGTATGAATATGGAGTTAGTTTTGCGTCGAATTTGCGTCGAAAAAAACGACGCAAATTCGGCGCAAACGGAGTATAAATATGCCCCAGAATTTCTCACTTTTGACTTAACACCTTTATTCGACAATTATTTTTGAGTGCTACAGGCTCTTCTGTTCATTCACATTTGTGTTCCTGAACACAAATACGTTTTATTATAAAAGTGGGTTTCTTCAGTTACAGACATTTGTTCTAGGCATTTGTGTTAGGATGCATGTCAGGGTGCAACGACAAATATTCAGATCACATTATTGTGCATTCACGTCTGTACTGTACAGAGGTTTATGTAACTACACACAAAGTTGTATAATGCTTAGTTCAAAATACTTTATTTCGGTCAATGACCATAAAAGTAAAAAGAAAAATCAGTAATACAAATTTTACAAAATACTAAAAACATAATTAAAATTATCTGATTGGTAAAAGGATAAATATAATTTTCCAGTGTCGCAATTGATCAAGTATAAATGCAATTTTGACATGAAATAAATACTTTGCTAATAACGCTAACTTATAAAAAGAGAAAATACTTTCCCAATGTCACGAAACAATATGGGACAATCATACAAAACACAATTGCAGGAAATAAAATAAGGTGCACAAGGCTAGTACAAAGGATTGGAATTCAGGGTGGGTATGATTTTACACTGAATGCGCTAGATACTCTCGAGATACTTAGTAATAGAAAAGACTACCACCGAAGACGTATCTGCCGTACAGATCCTAATGCCGGCCCTTTACTGACGGACACCAAGATAGTGGCATCAAAGGGCAATACAACTGTTTTGCTGCCTGAGTTATACAAGACAAAAGAACAGTTGGTGGTCATCCGTTTCTTTGCATCCATTACAAAGTGGGCACATCTTTCTGACCCCCCCCCCCCTAACCCCATTGTCACCTTTCCATTTCTGTGTAAATGTAGCAAGTTTCAGGGTACCCATCCTGAATGTTAAATACATGGATTTTATTTACACTGGGGTCTGTCTCGTCCATAAATTCATCAAAGGAAACGAAAGGCGCAAGCTCTCAAAAGCATTCTGTCAAACGACCTAAACCAGCATGGGTGGCCATTGTTCCATCGTCGTGTTCCCAATAGATGGACTTCAATTTGGTTAGAGCAGGGGATGTAACGGTGTCAGGGTCGGGCAATATTCCTGTAAGCCCAGAGAATAGAGAGACTGTTTAACGTGCTTTAGCCATGGTAGCATCGCCCCCACCCGTTGTCTGTCCATTACATCTTTTAGACTCTCCTTATAGTGTAATAGCTCGAAATCTGCAAATTCGTAGCCAGTATATAAATGGTTGAAGGCAAATTCAAGCTGCTTTGAGGAGAGTTCCCAAGTCGTGTTTAAAAACAAGAGGGGAGCTTTGAGGAAGTTTTAGCACCGCTCTATAAAATATATTCTCTGCTGCTTCCATTGCATTTGTGTTGCTGCACACTACAGTTCAGCGCCATATATGGCTTCTGCTACCGATTGGGCCCTTCATATTTCAAGAGTGGGAGAGACGGGGTGGAGAGTTGTGCTTTAAGTAATTTGGTCAGTTCAAGTACTGGTGCAAAATAAACGGATTCCAATATAGTCAAAGTCTTGCACTCTTTCTAGTTCTTCCCCATTAAGTCTTTGGCGGTGGATAGCCATGCATTTTGTTTTGCCAGCATTTATTACCAGGCTGTGGTACAAACAGAATACATTGAATTTAGCTAAGTGTATTTCCAGGCCTCTTGTTTTTTTTAAACCAACAAGGTGTCATCAGCGAACAATAATGCTGGAAATTTAGCAACCCAAGTATCAGAAAATAATTGTTGAAGTCTGAAAAATATTCTATACAGCTGTCTACGAACAGCGGAAACAAGGTAGGGGCAAGTTCACAGTCTTGCCTAATTCCCCTATTTCCCCTATGGGATCAGTAGTTTCGTCATCTGACCCCCACCTGATCTGTGCAAAATTGTTTCAGTATAGCCTAATGATGATATCAATGGGCAGATCTGAAGCCCTAGGTCTTCTAAGGGTGTTCCATAGTTTAACTCTAGGGACTATGTAGAATGCCACCTTCAGGTCAACAAACGTGACATAAAGGCTGTTCAACTCTGCAAGATGCTCAGAATCTTTTGGGTAAGTCAAAATCTGGTTGATATTCGTGTCAGAGCATGTTAACATATTGGTAAATTAGTTATAGACGTCTCCAGTTGGCCATGATGCATTTATAATATTTTAAGGGGAATTTTGACAGAAATTAGTAAAAGCCAAGAGTAGATGGTAAGAGTGGTTCAGTTGCGTCTGCCACTGAGTATGAAGGTGACAAAGTCAAGCCAATCTAGGCGACATGTATAAAATCACGGTTCTATCATGTGATGTTGATGGCATTTTTAATAGGCAAAAATATAATGAATTGGCTAGCTATGTTTAATCATGATGTAGTTTTTCTTAAGGAGACCCATTTCAAAGAGAGTACACCTATTATTTTTATTACCAGGGCTATTCCCGTGTTTCTTTTTCCTCAGATGAGCTCGCACTATAGAGGGTGGCGATTATTTTGTCCTCACTGTTAGATTGGGAAATTAACAAAATCATTTGAGATAAGGAGGGACGATAGATCCTGTTGAAAGTTCAGGTTCAGGGAGCTTTCCTTAACCTCCTTAATTACTATGGTACACTTCAGGATGAAGACGTTCCACTGAAGGCAATTTTTTTTTCAGTATTGGGTGTGGCAGGCCGGTTAATCTGGCGGGGGTGATTTTAATTTTTATGGGATCTTAAATTGGACACCTCAAACAAATTTAAAAAGCAGCTGAAACCTAAAACAGCTAAGGTGATGGCTGCAATGAAACACACTCTAAATTTAGTAGACCCATGTTGATGCGATCAAAATGGGCAAGCACAATTTACTTGCTTTTCTAACCAATATAATACAGCTTCTCAACTAGATTATTTTCTAATCTCCATATCAGTTAAATGGGAAGGCACTGGGATCTGGGGTAACGCTTTTTCCGATCATTCAGTGGTTGGGATTAGCGTGACGATCAAGGGCACTCAAACTTTAAGGGTATACTGGTGGTTTGACAAGGCACTCCTGATTAACCAGGAATGGCTGATCAGCATGCGTAAATTTATTCAGGACTTCTTTTAGATCAATCAGGGCATGGCCTCCCAGCTCTCAGAATTCGAATCATTTAAAGCTGCATTCCGAGGACAAGTCATTGCCCACAAGTAAGCCCAGAGGTGAGTTCGGAAAACCTGCTTTAAGGAATTGCAGGATGCTCTTGACCATGCACATAAGGCTTTAACTCAACAGGTGGCTGGGTGCAGAATAGATCGTAAACATAACTATGATCAGGCCAGACAGAGGCTATGTGTTTATATGTTTGTGAAGAAACTGCTAGCTCAAAATAAATTCTGCAGCAATAGTATGAGGAGAGTCCTCTTATGGGCAAATTGATAGCCTGGTCTGTGTGCATGAAACAAGAAGCACTGCATATTAGGAGATTAAAGATCCTGGTTCCAATTTAAATACAAATAATGATATTCAAATTGCTCAGATTTTCCTGGAACATTACAGCAAGATCTATGGCTATTTCTCAATCTAGCCATGAAGAGTTTTAAAGCCTATTTAGGCTTCCTAGACTGGTGGGGGTGAGGGTAGAGGTTATGCTTTCAAATATTACATTAGAGGAGGCCGTTAGCGCGCTTCAATAGATGCCCAATGCTAAAGCGACTGGTATAGATGGTATTCCAATTGAAATCTAAAAGATATTTTAGAAAGAGCTATTGCCGAAGCTTGTATGTTTATTTTATCAAATTAGTGACGGTATGGACACTCCTTCGACATTTAAAGTGTCAGCAGTGTTAATCTTTTTGAAAAAAGAAAAAGATCCTCTTAGTGTAAATTCTTATCATCCAATTAACTTACTCAATGCTGACTATAAACTATTAGCTAAGATCTGGGTATCTTGTATAATTGAGATTGGGCAGCCCCTGGATCATAAAGATCAGTGTGGGTTTACACCAAAGCACACATTGGCCTCTACACAGTATCTGGTTCAGGCTATTGATTGTTTTTCTTGTACCCAAGATGGAGCTGTAATTGTAATGATAGACGCTGAGAAGGCCTTTGACCATGTGCCTTTAGATGGCCTTATATTTGCCTTTGAGAAATTCGGATTTACAGATCAAAAGATTGTAATGCTCAATAGATTATATCAAGGAGCAGTTGCACATGCTATGATTATTACAAAGCTAGGCTCTACTGTGAAGATACCACTCAGTACGCGACAGGGCTGCCCAATGTCCCCTATACTTTTTACACTGTAAATTGAGCCATTAGCAGAATGCATACATAGTACCAGTTGTATTATGCTACCCCTGCAAGAGATGTCCAAATTTGAGTTATTTGAGGACGACATAGTACTTTACTTGAAGACCGAACAGTGCAATATAGAGGGAGCACTTGGCATTATCCAAGATCATACTACTTTGTGTGGGGTATAAGGTTAATCATGATAAGACCGGAGACATTGCTCTTTAATCCCTGTCCATCAATGTTACCCTAGCACTAATTCAGAAATTTAGTAACAACCGTCCCATACAATATCTCGGGATCATGGTCATGAATAATAATTTGGATTTATTTAGACTTATTTCTTAGAAAACAATTATTAAAGTGAAAGGGCTGCTTGAAAAATGGACCTTGCTGCCACTCACATTAGTAGGTGAAGTGTCAATAATCAAAATGTTACTGTTGCCACTGTTTTATTTCTTTTCGTAAATACTAGGTTAACCAGGACTTTTTAAAAGGACTACACTCCCTTATAATCAAGTTTTATGGAAAGGAAAACATCCCAGAGTGAAATATTCCATTCTGCAGTTAGATAAAGTACAGGGAGAATTGGCTCTACCAGATTTCTTTTTATATTACCAGGCTGCATGGTTGGATGCAATGGCTCAAATGGGCATGGTGGATGGAGGTCCAGTTAGGGGTCTCAATATTTTTTTATATGGAAAATGGTACAGGACACTGGAGGCACCTTGCCCGTTTTCAAAAATGGCAAAACTGCCAAAAACAAGAAGATATAAAGTGCTATTCTTAGGTTTGTGCAAAGGTTTTTTCAGGTCAAGTCATATTCTGCCCTGTCATCAGCTGGTAAGGTTGCAGGATTGGCAGGGGTTTGATCTGGCAATCTCTGAAACTATTTGGAGAATCTGGAATTCCAAAGGGTATTCGACACTGGGCAATTTTTTTTCTAGGCACACAGCTTGGTAATTGGGCAGAGATAAAACTTCAAGTCAGGGTTGAGGCGGCCAAGCTTTGGTATAGCTTCACCCAATTCAATGTTTGATAAGTAGAAGTCTTCAAGAGATGCACCATGTTTCAGAAGTAATTATCAAATTGTGGTATAAAAGTCAATTAGTGGGAGTAGGAAATTGGTATAGGTCTCTACGGAAATATACAGATTCATTATTGATAGAAAGACTTCTAAGTAAGATAGAGCAGGAGAAAGGATGTAGTCTGACAATTAGAGATCTGAAGTGCATCTCGATTGTAGGATATAAATCTCTTCTGGCAGCTAATTTGAAGAGAATAAGTATTTTATCTCGCTGGTTTGCATATTATGCACCTAAAGCTATTCATAGAATGTATCCATGTGCTATTAATACATGCTCTTGATGACTTCAAGAGGAAAAAGGGGATTGGGTACACAATTCTGGGATGGAGTTTTTTGTAAATTGAGTCAAGGAAACCAGATGATGTTGCAGGCGGAACTAAAGCTGGTACTGTTTGTGGTATCAAGTCAAACCTCTAGCTTGCGTAAGCATATTCAGAACTTTGTTTCCGCATCATTAGCCATGCAAGGTCATTGATTTTACAACACTGGGGTACTACTAGAGCACAAACTCCCTCGGAGTAGTTTGTGAAACTACAGACGACAGGACAATTTGAGGAAGCATATGCTACGCAAATGGGTAGCCTCAAAAAATATTGGAGCATCTGGGCTCCATCAGATGGGATGATTAGCAGTCAACTATAAGTTAATTGTCCTGTTTGCTCAAAGACCAAGGTGTCTCAGGCTCCTATAATTTGAAGGGGTTAGGCAAGTTGAATTAGGGAAGTGGTGCTGTATGCCTGCACTGAAATGGTTTTGGCTGAAGTTTCCTGATGGTATGAATGGTGCACATTTCCTGACAGGGCTCCCCAGGGTACACAAACAGCCTATTTTGAATTTGGCTATTATCCAAAGGGAAGGGGGTCCCTGTGTATGAGGAGGGCTGCAACTCTTCTTGTGACCATCAAGCAGACACACAGTGCCCTGGGTGTTCAGTAGGGCCTTACTGTCACCCCGTAACTCCCTTATTTCAGCCCTGAGGGAACTAATCACCACGATAAGTTCTCTAATCTGTGCATAAGTTTCATTTTCTGCTGGCAACTGGTTTGCCGGTGCTAAAGCAGCTCTTGGGGCCCTGGAGGGCTCTACATCAGTGGCCAACAATGAAAATCAGTTTCAACACACCCTCACTGTGTCTAAAGGGATGTGCTTTTTGAAAGATTTACCAACTGAAGACTAAGGCCCATATTTACAAGCAGCCTGGACTGCCAGTGCATCTCTTTTAGTGATGCACCAGTGGTGCAGGCTGCTGGCCCATATCTACAAGGCCACGCAACGCCACTCTGCGTGGCTTTTCATGGCTTTGTAGATGTGGAGTAAGGAAGCACAGCTCAAGTCACTGTGATTCCATGGGTGACGCATGGGTTTTCCCACGAAACATCCATGGATGTTGACACATTCCCAGATTTACAAGGTTTTGTAAATCTGAGAATACGTCAAAAGCCTGCACCACACCATAGGTGGTGTAAGAGTGACGCAATGCGGAGAAATATCTTTATTTTTCCCCATTTTTCCTCTTTCTATGTGTGCTACATTCTGCAGCACACATAGAAGAAACAGGGAAAAGGCCTCCATTGATTGTGGTTGTGCAGGAAGGTGTCTCTCCCTGCACAAAAACAATCATCTCAACAATGGAAGCACCCTTGCACCATAGTGCAAGGGTGCCCGCACTGGTGCATGGCAGCAATTTCTGCGGCACCGCAGGAGGGGAGGACAGAAATGTGCTGTATATTGTGGACAGGACACATTTCTGCCCCTTCCTGGTGGCGCAGGATGGCGCTGCAAGGTAATAGCTGCACTGCCCTGCACAACGGGGCCTTGTAAATATGGCCCCAACTGTTGCGTTATCCACTTCCTCTATGAGATTGTCATTGTCTTGCTATGCTCTGGTGTGTAAGGTGTGTAGTGAGTGTTCTGATGTCTTTTTCCCCATGGGCTCCCCAATAATCTTCTTGTGGCACTTCCTTTTCCCCATGGTTATTGGAAGTATTTAGGCCATAGTACTCTTACACACCCAATGTAACTCATGCAGGCAAGGAGATCAAAACACAATTGAAAACCACAAAAAACGTAGGGGGTAATTACAACGTTGGCGGTAAAAGCCGCTTACCGCCATGCAGAAGAACGCCAATACACCGCCGCGGCCGTGGAATTCCGCCACAGCTATTATGACCCACTGCTCGGAATCCGCTGAAATTCAGACACCCACACAAGTCCGCCACACCAAAGGTCAGTGATAAACCAGCGATAACAAATCCTCCACCGTCACGCCAACAGAAACACACCCATGCTATTACGACCCACGAATCCACTCAGCGGTCTTTCAACCGCGGTATTCCATTGGCGGTACACACCGCCGCGCTCAAAATACACACACAACTCCAAAACACCACCACATTGGACAATTTGAAATACACACACCTGATACACATACAAACACCACTCCCACACACCCAATTCAATATAAAACACACACCCACATCACCCACAAACCCCTACAACCCAAAATTAGAGACGAAGGTGACAGAGAGAGAGCACAGCAATAGACAACCCCACCACACAGAGGCACAAAACACCATCACCCACACAACATTCACGCACAAAACACCACACACCACTACACATCACCACACTCATCACCACATACACCACACCACACATCACTTACACCACCCCATGGCATGCCAAAGACACCCCAGGTTTTCGGAGGAGGAGCTCAGGGTTATGGTGGAGGAAATCGTACGGGTAGAGCCACAGCTCGTAGAGGAGCAGGAAGACAAGCGCAGGGTGTATTTGTAGTTCCGGCTCCATGGTGCCCTTCTTCCTCGTGGAGTGTGTTAAGGTGAGCGTTTTCCCATTACAAAAGCTGTTTCACCGTGTTTTATCCACGGTGAATCCGCCCCGGAAAAGGTGGCGGATTGGCCTGTTGTAATACTGTGGGTGGTACATTGTCTTCCGCCTGTTTGTTGGCGGTGACCGCCGCGCTGCTTGTCTGTACCGCCGTGGTGGTCGGAGTGTTAAAGTGGCTGTCTATGTTGGCGGTTTCCGCCACGGTCATAATTCCCTTTTTTTTCCGCCGGCCTGTTTGCTGTATTACCGCAGCTTTAACACCGTCCGACAGGGTTGTAATGACCCCCTTAGTATCCACCCTTGACTGCAAACCATAGACCCAGTTGGAATGCCCCTATAGCATTTTAAAACAATTAGCTAAAAGAAATAACAGAGAGCCAAAAAAGGCAGCAGATTAACCTCTGCACAATGGGTGTGATTATCATGAACTAGTGAACAGGGACCAGACGGATCATTCTCAGTTTGCTCTCTGCCAAAGTAGTTACCAGTTAAAGGCTGAGTGAATCATTGGGCCTCAATGAAAAAGGTGGGGCTAGAACCACAAGGGCAAAGAAAAAAAAGAAAAAACAAAGGAGGTGGTCCTGTCCTGGCTTTTCCTGGCACTAATGGGTGCAGGATGGGCCTGCCTTTGGCCCGGGCATAGCCAGGGCATGGCCGACTTGCAGCTCTTGTGGTGGGATGAGTGCTCATGGTATGTAGCACTTCAAGTGTGCACTGCTGCTGCCAGATTAGGAGGGCCGCCTCCTGGAGCTGTAGGTGATGCTGGTAAAGTGAGTCCCCTGTTAGACTCTGCTGGACTCCCGCACAGCAAGACTAGTGTTCACGCTATGCTGCGCTCAAGTGTGCACAACTGCTGCCAGGTTAAAAGGGTTGCCTCCTGGACCCCTAGGTGATGCTGGTAAAGTGAGTCCCCTGTTAGATTCTGCTTAACTCCCATGCAGCGGGACGAGTGTTCACCCTATGTAGCACTTCAAATGTGCACAGCTGCTGCCAGGTTAGAAGGGCCACCTCCTGACATTCAAATGTATAACACAGGGGTTCCCAAAGAGGCTTTGATTTGCCACCTCGCTCCTTTCTTGGAACAAATGCAAATATTAGCATATTATACTTCTCTATGCATATATGTGATTATTTACTTAAAACATTTTTATCATCTAAAAAACTAACTTTCACGTAATCTCCTCATTGCTAAATGAGTACTTTCGAGGTCTGATGGACATCTAGTGGCAAGTTGTGGTGTGGTGCATTTGTGGTGACTCAATGGTGACATCTTGTCATGTATGGGGCTACTGTGCCTTCACTGCTCGCTCCACAGGGGCATCTAGTAATGGCCGCTGCTACTTCACCCTTTAACACAAGTCATCATCCACATCATCATATAAAGGCTTGGGGTACTGAATTATTGCCCAGGTGACTCTAAAGTTAGTGTCATGAATCACACAAAAGAATGAGCTGATTAAGAAATCTCTTCCCTGATTTGCATCTTATCGATTTGTGGATGGGTAGGTGGAGAAAAGGTGCGGTGCTAGCACCACAAAAAATATGTTACTCCCGGTTCAGTCATTTGCACATACAAAGGGAATACTGTACTCTTTGCATGCATAGTGTTTTTGTTGATAAAGCTGTAAATATAATGTGGGTTGTCCGGTTATTTGTCTATGAGCTGCTTACCTGACTATGTCCTGGGCTAGCATTGTACAGGGAAGGTGCCAAATTCTCATTTTATGCATCTTTATGAGTTTACTCTCTCAAACCAAAGGTCATGTATCTTTGCCTACTAGGTAAAATTCAGTCTTTGTATTGGTTAGTTAGTAAAACACTTCCTTTCGGGGCTTGATAGTTAAATTGGTACTGTCAGGCCTCTAAAAGGCTATGAAAAATACTATTTGAAAATCAACAAAATACAATGCAATATAATTTCAAAGTCCTACAACGGGGTATATACACACAGAGGTTCGTTTACCGCCAATCCATATTATATGAGGGAAGTCAATATTCCTAGGCATTTTATCATAATTATTTTGCATTGAGTCTTGTATTTTTCTTATCCTATTTCTAACCTAATTATATATTTAATTAATGGTGGATTACGTATCTAGATGCAATATTTGTTAATACTAAGCTTCACTAACAAAAACATATACAAATATGAACCTTTCCTCTGTTGATACAGGGAAGGGCCATCATGACTCTCTCCACACGTTTAAGTTTTTATTTGCTGCCTAGCAAAAGCATGTATATGAAGACGAACCTTTTCACCAAAACATAAATGTGTACACATTAACTCAAATATGTTTTACATTATATTATCCATGGCATGCTTGTACAGTAACGTATGTGTGTACAGGGTATCCGTCTCTAGCTTACAATACTGCAGATGTGCATAAAGGATTAAAGAGCAATAGAATTTGGGGCGTTGTAACTACTGGCTGTACAGTAGGACAAGTGTGTGTATACTGATACAAAAGGCCCAAGATTGTGAAGTGTTGCCAATCAACAAACATTGCAGCAAAGGTAGTACAAGAGTATATGTCAAATGGTAAGGAAATGAGCACAGACCCATTATTTCACAGAGACACATAGAAGAGACACACCATAGTGTTCTAACAACCTTTTCACTTGCCTCTTGTCCACACCATGTCCAGCGGTGGTACATGATTTCACAGCAAATGCTAGAACATAACGAGACTTGATCATCTTTCATTGACAGCCAAAGCCAATTTTATAAAGCAAGGTGTAATGTATAACGAAGCAAAAGGCCAAATGACAGCAAAACATAAACCATAATATTAATACATTTGAAGCAGAAAGTGTCATTGAAATGAATGAAGTTCAGAAGGAATCAATTCCATAAGATTATTTCCTTTCTGGCCCATTTAATGTATTATTACTATGTCCCTGTGAGTTGATTGTATTGATGCCACTTTGTAATGCATCAAGTTACAATGTATATGCATATATGTTTATATATATGTTATCCTACGTGTATTGCATGTGAGCGCGTCTGACTTTCTTTGGTCTTTCATACTTTATTTGTAAGGGGACGCGTTAGAGGTTCTATAGATCTTTTGACCGTGCTTAGAGGAATCTCACCATCACCACTCTCAATTTATTCACAACCAAATCTAGTGACAACAGCACATACAACAATCAGTTTGTCAGAAGCCTTCAGTCAGTAAACTTCACGCACCATGACCCATGTGGCCATGAATAACCACACCTTAGAAAGTTTATATCGCTATACTAATAATAATGCTAACATCACGTATATTAGTCTCAATACTAAATGATAAACATATAGGAATAACACTGGCTGACCAAATCTTCTAAAGAATCTCAATTTAACTAAAGCATTCACAATTAAGCATTCAAGAATCACAGTAGAAATTAATAGCAACAATAACTGTGCAATAGAAAAGACAAACATCTAGATTTAATTAATCAGCAGAACAAGATCAATTCTTAGTTAATAACATTTGTCAACATTAGGGTTACTAACTAACCCTCCAATAAACATAGCAGGTTTGGACTTCATGCAAAAGTAATTTAGTTAAAAGTTAATGTGGAAAAACGTATATCTAGGGCTCTATCAAAATAGCAGTTGGTACATAGAAACTAAGGAACAAAACCCTACAACAAGGACAATAACATTTTTTTATACCTCTACTCATTGGTTCAGAAAGCTGCTATTCTCTTCATCAGTTGGCCATCCATCTGGTCAGCTTCAGCAATGGGGCAGTGAAAGGAAATGGCTCACACACGGTGGGCTCTAAGCTATCTGAACCATTTAATTAGCGATTTCAAAGCGATCAGCATCCACCATTAGCAATTTAAGCCCTCTCCCTTCTCTGCAGTCAGGCTAAGTTAGAATTTCCTAAAGAATCTTCCCACATCGTCATTGGTCAAGAAATCGTACGTTTCTAGTTGGTCCAATAAAAACTAAAACTCAAATCTAAAATATAACTAAGATGTCTTTCACACATCGATGATTGGCCCTTGTTCTCCTGTTCCCATCATCAGGCTTGTCAGGTAGCTCTTATATAGCTCCATATAATCCAGTCAGTGCATCCAATGTTGGTTCCTGGGAACATTTTAGTCTCACAAATCAAATTAACTTTGTAGTGATCCTTAGTACAGCATGGTTCTGCAAGCAGTTCTCATGAGGTTTTGCAAACTAGGCCCAAAACTCACCAACTTATGGCCTAAAGTTAATAAAACAAATACGTAGCATGAAATCGTTAACATGGGGTATAAATACTTTTCCTCTACATGTGCACAATAACTAATAATAATATGCATTCACTAAAAGCATTGCGTATTTCATGACGGCCACTCGCGTAGGCACTTTTTCCAAGTTGCAAATATTTTTCTATGTTAGCTTAATTCCATGCAAATCCTTAACCAATAACAAATACAAATCATTAGCAATAAATTCAGCTTTCACAAGCACTGTACTAAATAGAGAAAAACATTTATATGTAACAATGGGCATGATCCCTAAGTTATGATTCTTGATTGTTTACAAGATTCTAGTTATGTATGGATTATTTTTATGTAGACTTTTTGATAATATGGACCTCATTTTATTTCTCATTCAATGGAGGGCATGGGCCATGTTGATGTTGTTGGGGATACTGCTTCAGATAGTGGGTTTGTAGATGAAGAAAGCCTACCTTCTGTTTTACCTTTTTGTACTTTTACAACCCCAGTGTCTTTCTAGGTCTGTCTTAGCACTCCCTCTGAGTTAATCTGTACTTCAATATTAGTTGAAAAATAGAATCATTGGAATGTTACAAACCAGTAAATACAATACATATCTGTAACGAACTTGGATCTAACACACTTAATAACCCTCTAGATTATGAGATTTTAAACCCTTGTTTTTTATTTTTTTATTTCTGCCATGAGTGTTACACTATTTGAGTTTCACCCACAGTAAGCTTCTGTATTTCAGTGATAACCTCCAGCTTTCGTCTTTTGAAACCAGGCTTGCTAATACACAGTTGGAGTAAGAGGCCCTGCTCTGATTATACATGAATCCATGTGCACAAGTATGTACACATGTGTGTGATCTGAGTGAGTAGGACTACTGCCTGGTATCTCCACACAGGAAGCCTGTGGCAGATCAGGCCTTGAATAAACTGATTGTGACATTTGCAGACTATGGCCCTCATTATGAGATTTGGGGCAAAAACCGCTTACTGCCATGGCGATGGCCGCCAACATACCGTTGCTGTGGCTACCGAAGTCCATGCCATTATGGCTGTAGACGGAATACCGCCAGGAGGCTGGTGTAATTCCGTTGTCAGTCATACTTACTGCCATGGCGATGGCCACCAACATACCGTCGCTGTGGCTACCGAATGTCCATGCCATTATGGCCATAGACGGAATACCGCCAGGAGGCTGGTGTAATTTCGTCGACAGTCACAGCGCCGGATAGCGATAAGGTGGCGCTGTTGCCAGCAGTGGCGCCACGCCAGCAAAACACCGCCTACCATATCATGTTCCGTGATATGGCCTGGCGGTGTTTTGCTGGAGGATGCTGCTGCTGGCAGCAGCTCTGCGTCCCGTCTCCTGTCGGAGGACCCCCTGCTAGCAGGTAAGCCGGGTTCTCCAACAGGAGAGGGTGAAGGGAGCTGTTGTGTGAGTGTGTGGGGGAGCGTGTGAGTGTGTGTGAATGCGTGCATGCGTATGTAATGTGTGTGTGCATGAGTGGGTGTGAGTGTACGTGCATGTTGTGTTGTGTAATTGCGTGTGTGCCTGGATGTATGTTCGTGAGTGTTGTTGTGAGTGTGTATGAATGTATGAATGCATGTGTGTATGGGTGTGTATGTATGTGAGTGTATGTGTGTAAATGTGTGGGCGGGTCGGGAGAGGGAGGGGGAGGGTGCGGGAGGACTCTGGGGAGGAGGGTGGGGGAGACCCCTATCAGTGCCAAGAAAGGGATTCCCTGGCACTGATAGTGCCTAATGCCATGGTTTCAGTGGCGGTACAGAAACCACTGAAACCATGGCAGTGGATGGGGTCAAAATACTATGGGCGGCCTAGTGACGGCCGCCGGGCTGGAGACTGTAATCTCCAGTCCAGGGGTCGTTGCCGCTGTGGCAGTCTGTGTGGTACATTGGCGGTTTGGCTTTGGCAAAACTGCCAATGTCATAATAGTGAAGGTAGTGACCACCAGCCTGTTGGCGGTAATACCTCCACTATTCCACCAACCACCAGGGTTGTAATGAGGGCCAATATAATTTAATTGATCATTCAAAAAGAAAGGTTACCTTTCTTGTTGACTATAGTGTAAGTCTACACCTAGAATACCTTACTGTAAGTCTGTGATGCTTTACTGTATTTATACAGTAGAAGAAAACTGCACAAAATAATAACTTTGCATTTTCTCAACTCAGAAAGGTGACTCATGTAGCTTTTGCTTTGTTTAAGAGGTCCCAAGTGCAAATAAAATATTAATTTTTTGCATAACTGGACCTCTTCCTTTACATCTTTGTTTATGATATTTTCCTCAGTCAAACCTTAATTAAAATGTGGCTTTGAACTGCTTTGCTGGGTCATAATAATTACTCTACTAGCCAGCTGCAAGAACCAAGCAACCCCTACACAACTGACCAGTTTAAAATGTATTAGCTTCTTCCTGGTAGAGGAAAATTGTGGGGTGAAAAATCAATATAGGTTGATTAACTGCCACTCAACTGAAAAGTCTGGGCATGCGTTTCTCACAGGTATAAATTGCGCACTGACAGAATTTAAGCATCATTCACACCAGAGGTCCATTGCAAGACTTGGAGGGAAATACCAGTTTTGTAGTGTCAGGGGTGAAGGTAAGTCCCAAAGAGAGCTGTTGTAGACTAAAATTTGATTATGACACCAGAAAACATCCGGGATGATGTGCAGGGGCGATGTGCCTGCTCGTGTGCTGCTCCTAGGGTTGAAGGAATGATGCAGCAGCTTTGGACTAGTCAGAGACTCCCAACTACAAAGATGGTCCCACTCCACTTTTAAACCCCTGAACAATGGCATAGCCTGGAAGAAAAGAGAAAACTACAGCAGACACAAGAAGAATCCAGAATGTGGCCAAACCCCCGTCTGAAGAGGACTTCAGACTTCTACTTCTTGTTAGACTATTGGACCCATTCTGAAGGGACAGTGGCACTGGCTATCCTACTCCCTCTGGGGGACAACATAATGTGAACCTGCTGGGACCATAAATGAGCAGGTTGCCTTGGACTTTTGCCAACCTGTTTTGCCTGGAGGTACCCTGGTAAAGGGTATTACAGAGTCATGCAAGACACATCCATGCCCCTGAAGTGGCTATTTGGCTACTGAATGTGGGAAGTGGCAGCAGGTGATGTAGCCTGTCTTCACAGATATCGGGTGCCGATGTTACAACACCCTGAGACATGAAGCTTTTAGGAGCTAAAGGTCCAGGGGGGCAGGTCTGTCACACTCTCTCTTAATGAAGCAAAAGCAGCCTAAAGTGTAACAGGAAAAAAACACTTGGAATTTTAGAGGTCAGGGGATTCACCCTCCTATAGTCTGGAGCACGCCCCCAGGAACCAGAGAACAAAAACCCATCACATTTTGCACAAATGGGCTGGAGAAAGCTGTTTCTGAAGATTTCCCTCAAGGAAGGCCTGCCTGGCAGGTCCCAGAGGCCTCCAGCCTGAAAAAATAGCTACAGTGTCTAACTGTTCAGTTGATAGACTGTGTGGAGGGACTATGCACAGACGGACCAGCCTGTGAAGGAGCTAATGTGGCATTCCCCTCTCACACTCACCAATTCAGTTAATCCCCGTGGAGGGACAGTGCCCTGTGGCCTATGTGCTAAAAACGGCACTTAGTTCCAAGTTTGGGAGACCACAATAATAGTCACGTCCCATAGCATACCACAGTCAAAAGAGCCCATTGTTTCAATCGGCACCCAGTCCTTTCTATCTGTACTGCAACCCTCAGACCTATATGTCTCACAAAAACTATCTCTGGAGATGTTAAGCAGTAAACATGATTTAAAAGTAGTGTTCTTCTCCTATAATGATTGTTCTGCAATGGCAGGACTAAAGGGATTTCTCTTAGTGAGTATTGAATTACATGAGGTGTATGTATTGCTCAGAGTACATATTTTATTTTGCCAGAGCAAACCTAGTAATAGAAGGGATAATGATAGTTGTATTTATTTTTCCAGGGTGCTTATACAGTTATGACCAATCTTTAAAAAGACGCATGTCTTTGTTTATAAGAAGAGGGAAAAGCTTAAAAAATACAATTAAACAACAATTCAAGATAATGCAAGAGTAGCATGAGGGAGATGAAGGCTGAGTTGGAAGGAAGGGCAGATTGGAATGCTTAGGTCACCTAGAGGTAAGTCATATCCAAAATGTCACTGGTGATTCATTATGTTATGAAACTATGCCCATGATATGGTGTCACTTGGATAGTTGGGCACTGAGAAACAATTCCTTAAATTAATCTCAATACTGAAGGTGAGAATAGTGACCAATAATACTGATGTTGTTATTGTTTAGTAAACATCTGTAGCCTTATGTAGTCAAAATGTTAAAGTTTATTAGGGGTGCTGCTCCTTACCATAGATTTGTTTCAAATTCATGCACACCATTTCCACAGATGTTATTAACCCCTTTGATCAGTCTTTAAATGATCATAATATATAACTAATTGGATACTACTGTATGTATTGTCAAGGCACTTAGATGTAGGTTTAAGAATAGACATGTTATTCTTACCTATATATACTTGGCTGGTTGTCTGTCACAAACAGAAAACAAAAGTGTAATAGAAAATATTGTTAACTACCACACTCTCTACAAAATTATCAGCTTTATAAACACCCTCAATAAAATGCTACAATAGCAACAATAAAATATTATACATACAAAATTGCAGAGAATATGATCTACAAAAATATATAAATCATATATATCTTTTTTCCAAATAAATTGATGGAACAAGACAAAAAATATAAACCACATATATATTGCCAACAAATATATGGATAAACATACTAAAATAATAATTCCATGAATAAGTATGTAACCCCAAAATAACATTTATAGTAAACTTAAAAAACGAACTTCCTAACATATTAATTAAAAAGCAATGTACTATTAGTCTGTGGCAAATGTTCAAAGCTGCTGCCATACCAGCTTGAGGAGTGAGGAGAATGGAGAATATTAATCTGCACTACAGACAAAATGCCTAACTGAAGCAAGTGCACATATATGCAGAAAAAAAATTGATTTAGTATAAAAAAACTCCTAACAGGTAACTAAACGTAATATATTATTATTCTGGAACTCCAGATATATCACCTGTGAAAAACCTCCACTTACCTACAACTCAAAAGAAGATAATCTCAACTAAAGATCCAAGTTTTCACCATGCAAGTACACAAAAGGACAATAAGTTCAAAGTTTCTATTATGGTAGGAAAGTATTCAAAATAAATTCAATGTAACCACTTTAAATAATTTAAACCTACACCGATAAACATTATTTTATTTTATTTATATCATATACAGATCTCAAAATGTCAACATAACTAAGGGCTTGATTACGAGGCTGACAGTCTTGAGACTGCCAGCTTCTCTGTGGTGGTCTGACCACCACATTACGCACCTGGTGGTCAGACTGCCAGTGTACTGACATCTCCGCCGGGATTCGTGATCCCGACTGCCCATGCACTTGGCTTGGCAGTGCAGGGGTCCCCCTGCCCAACACCCTTGCAATGCTCACTGTCTGCTGTACAGGGCTGGAATAAATAATCCCCCAACCCATAAATAATTCAAATAAATCTTTACTGTGGTAACAAAATGTATTAACCACTATACAGAAAACTTGCATTTGATAAATTAAATAAGGGATCTCCAAATAAATGCATATTTAATTATAATTAAATTAGATGTGTTTAATATTTGAATATCACAAAAGAGAATATTGCCTAGCCTATTCCTTAATAAACTCCACAATGCATAAATTATATGTTTTTAAATCTTTATTGTGTAAGCCAAAATAATGTAACTACTATATATAAAAAAGTACATATAATACATTCAATGATGCAAATTGCATTAAAATGTAAACCTTAAAAACAGATTAACAACCATAAAAATCACAACATGAATCTAAAATATATAAATAAATTAACAACAACAAAAAAAGTAACACCAGATAGCAAACACATACCATCTTTGTTTAATAAGGAACATAAAATAAACAAATTATAACAGAAGTTATTTTAAATCCCAAAATATTATAATATGTTAAATTGGTCTTTCTGAGATGTTCGGCATAGGAGGCCTAGCCAACACCCTTAGGTTATCTAGGTTAGGGTCACTTTGATTACCTCATAAAAATGGTAAGCAAAATCATATTATTAGTAGGGCATAAAGATTAGCGAACACTTTCATACTTCCTATTTCTTGTGAACAATGCAGCAGGTCAACAGTAGGCCTTTCACACCACAGATGGCAGAGCTTGTTGCCAGAGAAAAGCAGGCCTTGATTTAACTATAGTTTCCACTGTACATTGCCCTCCAAAAAGCATTTATGACAAACCTTTTTGCCAGAGTAAGCGTTACAATTCTCTGATCCTAAATCAAAATGGTGTTGTGTGTTACAGAAGTTACTGAATGTACACTTACATGAATTGATAGGTTCATCAAACAGAGCTCCAATTCCTCTACATGGAATCCACCTGTGGGCCACTGTGACAGTACAATCATAGGCCTGGGAATCCCTGTTCTCAGAAAAAAACATTTACTCACCAATAACTTTTCTTAAAGATTGGGAAGGAAGAGAAAATGTTGATTCCTAATTAATCAATCAGTGTTTTTAAAGCGCAGCTACTCAACCGTTAGGATTTCAAGGCACTGGGCAGGGGGAGTGTAGCATATACTGGTGAGGTGGTTTAGAAAAGCCATGTCTACAGTTACTTCATGAAGCTGAGGAGGGAGGTGGTTTGACTGATGTGGATGGGAAGGGCATTCCAGGCTGTGGCTGTGAGGTAGGAGAAGGAGCATCTTCCTGTTCTAGTTTTCCTGATGTGGGGTACTTCTGCGAGAGAGAGCTGGGCTGAGCGTAGGGCCCTGTCGGGTACGTGGAAGTTGAGTCGCTGGTTCAGGTAGGCTGGTCCGGTGTTGTGGAGGGCTTTTTGTGCGTGGGTGATGATCTTGAAAGTGATTCTTTTCTCTATGGGGAGCCAGTGCAGTGTATGTAGGTGTTGCAAGATATGGCAGTGTCAGGGTAGGTCAAGGACCAGTCTGGCTACGGTGTTTTGGATGTTTTGCAATTTACAGGTGAGTGTTTGTTGATTCCGGCATAGAGTGTGTTGCCGTAATCCAGTCTGCTGTTGATGAGGGCATGTGTGACAGTCTTTCTATGTTCAAGGGGGATCCATTTGAAGGTCTTGCATAGGAGGAGGGTGCAGAAGCAGGTGGAGGTGACTGAGTTGATTTAATGGTTCATGCTGAGGTCGGGGTCCAGAATTATTCCGAGGTTGCAAGCTTGGCTGGCGGGGGTGGGCGGGGTTCTGAGGGTAGGTGGCCACCAGGAGTCGCTCCATGCGTTGGGTTGGGGGCCCATGATGAGTACTTCTGTCTTGTTTGTGTTGAGTTGAAGGCAGCTGTTTCTCATCCAGTTGGCGACTGCTTCCATGCCTTTGTGGAATTTGTGTCTGGCCTTGTCAGGTTCGTTGGAGAGGAAGAGGATGAGTTGGGTGTCGTTGGCATAGGAGATTATGTTTATTCCGTAGCTTCTGACGAGGGTGGCTAGCGGGGCCATGTACACGTTGAACAGCGTGGGGCTGAGGGAGGATCCCTGGGGCACTCCACAGATGGTGGGTGTGGTATCTGCGAGGAAGGGGGTGAGTCTCACTCGTTACATTCTGCTGGAGAGGAAGGATTGGATTCAGTCGAGGGCCTTGTCTCTGATGCCGGCTTCATTGAGTCTTCTTATCAGGGTGTGATGGAAGACTGTGTCGAAAGCCATTGAGAGGTCTAGAAGGATGAGTGCCGCTGTCTCTCCCTTGTCCAGTAGGGAGCGGATGTCGCCTGTTGCGGCCACGAGGGCTGTTTCTGTGCTGTGGTTTGACCTGAATCTGGATTGGGAGATGTCTGGATGTTGTGGTCTTCTATAAACATGGTGAGTTGGCTGTTGACTACTTTTTCAATGGCTTTCACAGGAAATGGAAGTAGGGAGATGGGCCTGAAGTTTTTGAGGTCAGTGGGGTCTGCTGAGGGTTTCTTGAGGAGGCCGTTGATCTTGGCATTTTTCCGGTCATCGGGGAAGGTGGCGGCAGCTAGTGAGTGGTTCATGGCGAGGCGGAGTTTGGAGGTGATGGTGTCTGCAGCTCCGTTGAAGATTTGATGGGGGAATGGGTCCGTGGGGGCCCCAGAGTGTATGGCCTTCATTGTTTTCAGTGTATCTTCAGTGGAGAGGAGTGTCCAGGTGGAGATTGTTGGTGTTGGGGTTTGGTCGGGGGGGTTCTGCGTGTAGGTTGTCCTTGTTGAAACTGTCATAGATGGTCTTGATTTTGTGGTGGAAGTAGGTGTTGAGTATGTCACAGAGGTCCTATGAGGGTGGGATGTCCGTTGTTTTACTGTTGGGTTGGGCGAACTCCTTGATGACGTGAAGAGTTCCTTGCTGTAATGTGCTTGTGAGGATATCCTCTCTTGTATGGCTTTCTTTCTGGTGTTTCTGATGAATCAGTGGTGTGCAGTGGTGGCGGCTCTGAAGTTGCTGTTGGCTTCTGGGGATTTGGTGTTTCTCCAGATTTTCTCGAGGCAGAGTCAGATGTGTCTTGATTCTACGAGTTTGTGGGTGTTGTTGTTCTTTTTGAGGGGGGCTTTGGTGTTGGCACAGTCGGCGATTCATTTGTGGAAGGTGCGTGCTGCAGTGTTTGGGTCCTTGTTGTGTGTGATGGTGGGGGCGGCGATGGGGAAGGTGGCAGTGAGCTGATCGTTGGTTATTCTCGTCCAGTTTCTATGCAATGGGTGGAGTTGGGGTCTGGTGGTGGTGGGTGTGCTGAAAGTGAAGTAGATGCATCCTTGATCTGCACGTGGGAGTTCCGTTATGTGGCTGAAGGTAGCGGAGGTTCCTCTAGTGAAGATGGGATCGAGTGTGTGTCCTGCTGAGTGTGTTGGCTCTGTCACGGTCTGTCAGAGTCCTATGTTCTGGAGGTTGTCTAGGAGGGATGTGGTGTTGGTGTCTTGTAGATTCTCAAAGTGGAAGTTGAGGTCTCGCAGCAGGTTGTAGTTGGTGGTTGAGATGGCTTGTGCAGAGATACAGTCCGTGATGGAGTAGGCAAATGGTGTACAAGGTCCGGGGGGGCGTAGATGATGGTTACCCTGATGGTGGATGTTGGGCTGGTGTGTATCTTGAAGTGGAGGTGTTCCATCAGGTTTGTAAATTCTTCAAAGTCTTCGGAGTGCGTGTTCAGGCGGAGGTTGGACCTGTGGACGATGGTGATTCCCCCCCAGGGCAGCTGGAGCAGTCTTTCCGGGCGACCTTGTATCCCTGTGGGATAGCAATGGTGATGTCTCGGCCTGAGGTGGCGTTGGTCCAGGTCTCGATGAGGAGTGCGACGCTCAGGGTGGTGCTGTCAAGTTGGTCCCATATTTTGGTGCGTGTTCATGGAGGGAGCGGACGTTGTGGAGGACAAACTTCAAGGATTTTGGGTTCGGACAGTTGTTGTGAGTGGGTTGTGCTGGGTCCCTGGTCTTGGTAGTGGTGCAGGTTTGGCGGCAGCAGAGGCAGCTGGAGGACACACACAGTGTTCACACACTTCCCTCCTTCTACAGCACATTGTCACTAGGGCTTCAGAAGGAGAGGGTGGTGCTGCTCATCTCCCGAGTCACCTTGGCTTGGCTGAACTATAAAAGCCAAGCCAGGGAGAACCAGGGGGTGACATCAGCCCTCATTCACAGCTCTTGCTGTGAATCTTCAGCAGCTAAATGCCATGGCCCTACGTAGCTGTTAACTGTAGAACATTGACAGCAAGATCTGTGACCAAAGGCTTCGGAACAGAGGGGGATTTAAACTCTCTTTGGCTCTGAGAGGTCCTTTTTTTCTAATTAGAATATTTTGCCCTCAGGGGGAGAATGTTCTAATAGCTTTATAGACTGCCATGGCGGACTATACCGGCCATTAAATGTCCACTCCCTTGTCAAAGGCCCTCATTTTTGGCTCAGGCCTTTGATGCTGGAGGAGGCTTTAAATGGCCAGCATTGCCCTCTGCATCAGGCTATAAGCTGTGTTAGAAATTTGGAATGTCGTGGGCTCCATTAGAGACAATGGAGTTCTATGGGCTATTGCTGGCTGTTAAAAGCCCGGCCCGTCAATCTTCTAATATTCTTTGTTCACAGCAACAGCGATGTGAGGAATTTGTTTTTTTTATTGGAACATTCTGCCATCTAGTGGCAGAATGTTGGAGTGGGACTTTAATGGCTGTTATAGCCCGCTATGGCAGGCTCGAAGGCTATATTAGAACAATGGAATGGTGAAAGCTCCATTGAAGACAATGGAGTAGCTCCAGGCTCATAATGGCTGGTATAAGCCTTCTGTTGCAACATTACAATGTTTTATTTCCTTTTCTTCCCTTTTTAATTTAGAACATTCTACTTTAGTGGGTGTGATGCTCTAATAGCCATATAGCCCTTCTGCGTCATCTTCAAGCGAAACCAGTTGTTAAAGGCCCTCTCCCTCGTTATAGGCTCTCCTGTGTGGCTTCGGACTATGACTCAGGTTCAGGGCCTTTAACAAATGGTATAGCTATTGGCAGTAGACTATAAGGATATAATATATCATCTTGGTGACACTGATTATGTACGTTCTTTCAGTGCTGTCTACACAGTACCCTACTCCTACAATACTAGGGGAGGTGAGTATGTTAAAAATCAAAGCTTTGATCTGACATGTTTGCTACTTAAACTGACGAGACTACTATGTATGGCTTCTCACAGTGGCTTTTGGCATCAAAGTGTCAGATATGTCAAATTAGGTTAATAAACTAGAAGGGGTGTGCTTCAGTTTAACTTTTAAGTTTTTTTATCCTTCATTTCCTAATAATATAACATTGTGTTTGACAATTTATTGACAAGAGTAAAAAAACAGCATTGCAGTCCTCAGTGGTCCTAGCATATTAAAACCATTGACTTCCCCGGTACCCATTAGGCCTGGTCTCATCTTGAACTTTAATGTGGTGGCATACTAAATTATAGTAGAACTTGGCAGTGATATAACTATTATCAGGGGCTATTTGATAAGGGCTGCCAGCCTATTATAAACAAGTACATCTGTAGACAGCTTTGGTTCGAGGTTAAAGGCATTTTAATATAGGCGCATGAGAATGTATTTGACACTGTCGTAAAACAACGTTTAACTTGCAAATGTTTGACATCCAACCCTTTCCATAAAATGTAATTTTTCTCTATGAATGACAGCGAAAATCATCCACGTCTGGAATAAGACACTTTGATATGGGTCTCTCTGTTTCTTTTCAGCATGAGTGGCTCCATGGAAGTGTAAACTTTTGTTCGGTGATACCACTTCGTGGTAATCACGTCATGGCACCGATGATGTCCTTAGATTTACAAAGAACAGAATGAAGAAACAGTTGGAGGGGGATATGTCCTATAGAGGGAACTAACTACAAGTATGTTTTAACATTTTCTCCATTCATAGTAATGATTTTTTTTTCGCTGCTAGCGCTTTATTATTAAAAGTACTACATATAATTGTAATATTAATGTATTTAATCACATACTAATTTACAATATCGAGGTCTGTGACTGTCCCAAAGAAAGATGCATACAAACCTAGTGGTAGAACCTAGTATTCTATACTTGACCATGATTGGGACCCACAGCCTTTTTCAGACTGGAACGATATGTGCAGATTAGCAGTTGCCGATTTGGATTATGATTGATCCATTTTGAATACATTTTATTCTTTCAAGACCTTTAAAAGTTAAAAGACACTGAATATGAGGACAAAAATATGTTCTACCTCATTTATGTGGCGCCATATAGTGATGATTATTTTCACCTGAAAGCAGACAGCTACTTTTCAAGAAGCCCTGAAAATTGAAAAAGAAACAGGAACCTGCAACAGCAACCTTTTTGTCTTTAATACACTACTAAATACACATTTTATCCTGGAATGACATTCACCCTGTAGTTTCCCATCCACAACTGACAGGTAAGGACTAACTAAGAGGGTTTGGCTAAATCTAATGCTAATGCATAGTCACATATCACTTTAGAATACAGATTTATCCTCCAGGGAAACTTTAAAGTGCAAAAGGTAGACCTCCAAACAATTCATGTTGAATGTGGCAAATGCAATTTTAGAGGTGGACTTTGGGAGTGGGACAACTGCAGAAGAGCGATGGCTTAGGGTCTTTATTGATGATGCATGAGAGCAGATGAGGGGACTGATTTACCACTAACTGCATAATATTGGGTGCGATTAGTACATCGTCAACATATATGGCCCAATTGTTAGAAATTGGGTCTATAGTTGGCAGAGGTATGAACCCTGTCCAAGGAGAGTCCACAGTCCTGGTCAGGGTAAGTCACAACACAACCTAAGTTATCCTGTGCCCACCCTCATGCATCTTGGCAAAGAGCAGGCAGGCTTAACGTAGGAGGCAAAGTGCAAAGTATTTGTGCAATAACTCATACAGTAACACAGTGAAAACACCACAAAACTTACTCTACACCAATTCAGGAAGATAGATACTAATGATATTTATCTGAATAAAATAAGATAAAAATTACATGAATTCAATATGCACAAGTCAAGATATCACTTTTTTGAGGTTTTGGTAAGTCTTAGTCTATAGAAATCAATGGGTGTATCTTTTTACCACAAAGTACCTAGGATGTATAAAAAATAACAACGCTTAGGGCCACATAGGAGGTGATCTGTCGGAAAGGAAAACAATGTGTCAGTTTTTCCAGCAGTGGTGATGCATCAATTCTGTCCTTGCGGGCAAGGTGATGCATCGATTTCCGGGGGCTCAGCCTCGGCTCCTTACTGAGGTGCAGGGATATTTTGATGCCCAGGGACAATATGTGAAAAATCTGAAATGCGCTGCGATGATGGAACAGGCGCTGTGTTGATTGGAGAGGTGTTGCAGCACTTTTGCAGCCGCAAGACAGGCACTTTGTTGATTCTGAAGGTGATGCATTGATTTTTGAAGGTGTTGCCTCCGTTTTCCAGGTGCAGTGGATTTTCTCCCTCTGGTGAAGTCCTTGATGGCTCTGAGACTTCTTAACAGGAGGCAAGGTCAGTCCAGTTTTGTGTGGGAAGACAAAGTCCTTCCAGCAAAGTCAGGGAGCAGCAGGAGAGAAGTCCTTCCAGAAAAGCAGTCCAGATGAGTCCTTTGAGCAGCATGGCAGTCCTTTAGACAGAGTCCACTTGTAGGTCCAGAAGTGTCTGATTTGAGGGGGGGTCACAGACCCAGTTTGGATACCCAAATGTGCCTTTGAAATGGGGGAAACTTCAAAGGGTGATTTGAAGTGCACCAGTTCTCCTTTCAACCCAGTCCTATCTTCCAGGAGATCCGTTGGGGGGGTTATCAGTCCTTTGTGTGAGGTCAAGCCACTAGACTTTGAAGTGTAAGTGAGAGCCCCCACCCTTCCTGCCCAGGAAGACCCATCAGTTTGCAGATGAATGCAGATGCAGCTGAGTGTCCTGCGTTTATGGCTGTCTGGGTGGATTGCACAAGGGGGGCTGTCAACCAGCACAGAACAGATGTGGATTGGAGACAGGCTGTAAGGCACAGAGAGCAGTAATTGCAGAGAAATGCCTACTTTCTAAAAGTGGCATTTCTAAAATGGCAATGGTAAATCCAACTTCACCTGTAAGCAGGATTTCTCACTACCATTCCAACCATACCAACATGACAATCCACTCCTTTCAGATCAGAAATGACCACTTAAAAAGTATATAAGGGAATTTCCAATGCTGGCCAAGCTTCACAATACTGAAAAATGACTTTGGGTAATTTTCACTACCAGGACATGTAAAAGCAACAAGTACATGTCCTGCCCTACGGGCTAACTAGAGCCTACCTTATAGGTGACTCAAAAGGGGGATTTAAGGCTTGGCAAGCAGTCTTGAATGCCAAGTCGAAATGGTAGTGAATCTTCACACACAGGCCTTGCAACAGCAGGCCTGAGACATAGTAAGGGGTTACTTATATGGGTGGCACAATCGGTACTGCAGGCCCACTAGTAGCATTAACCAGGAGCATTTAATGTAAAGGCTGTGGCACATATAGCACACTTGACTAGGTACTTATAGGTAAATTAAATATGCCAATTGGGGAGGAGCCAATGTTATCATGTTCAGGAGAGAGAGCACATGCATGTTAGCACTGGACAGTGTGCAGAGTCCTAAAACCAGTAAAAACAAGATCAGAAAAATAGACGGAGGCAAGGAAAACATTTGGGGGAAGACCACCTCAAGGCTGTCAGGTGTAACACCAATTATTTTTGCTTCCCTTTCCCTATTTTGACCTTCACAAAGGGACTGAGCTGTTGTACATTTTATCCCTACCCATGTGCGGTTGAAGTAAAAAGACCAACAAATAGCTTAAAAGAGGTGTGGGCTAAATAAGCATGGCAGAATGTGTTGCAGCACAATTTCAAAAGCCATAATGTGACTATTAAGAGGGCACTAAGTGCATTTAAGTTAAAATAGCATTCCTATGACATTATAATGGGGGCCTGTGTTGAGTTTCTCCCAAACTAATTTGATCTCTAACTTGATTGCTTCCTACCATGCTCAGAATTTGATGATCGGAGTTGCCAGAACTGAAAGCATGCTGTGGCTTCAAGGATCTCAAACGGAATTATGACACTTACACAATAATTTGTAGGGGCTTTAGATTGTGAAACGGCTATCCAAAAGTAAAGAGATTCAAGATGTCATGCCTTTATTACAAATGGTGACTTATTAAATACTTTATTAACAATATGTTTGTGATGAATGTACGTTGAAGAGATATTGCTTACCTATGCAAATAGACATGAGTCATCTTTTCAGTGGTTGTTTTCATCTAATTGTAAGAAAGATAGTATTTTCTTAGTGAAGTTAGGCAGCTTGTGTTCGTTTTTGCTTTCACTTCATTTGTTAACGGAGATAAGAATGGTGAACGCTTAGTGCCCATGCTCCAGTAATCAAAAGTCACAAAGAGAGACTCTGACTTCTGGAATGGTGCATTACGGAACAGATAATTAGGCAGGGCCTTAAGAAAATTCAAAGTGAAGAAAGTTTCTGGTGAGGAGTGGAGACAGAAGAAAGGATGAATTACATCTTGACTTATATTACATTATTGCCCCTTAGGATAAAAACTCGCTTTGGGATGCTGAACAACCCCATCAGGAAAAGAAATTAAAGTAGAGCTTCTGCTAAATCACAGCTCTCCTCCCCAAAAAAATAAATATGTTTTCCGCAAGAGGATTACATAAAAAAGCAATTTTATAGAAAGGTGAAATAATAGGAGTCATTACAGGAGCGCGATCCGGGGTAGGTGTAATTACCGTCTGCCATTCCTGACCATTGTGTTATGTGGACCAGGCCTATGGTCCGCGTGATCCCATGAAGCCCTATCTCAAAGTGGGAGGGGCGACGAATAGGAACGACATACTGGGTCATAAAGGACTCATGTAAGTGACTGACGACACTAAAACTCCCTTTCTTTTGATTGTCAGTTGGTATAGGCAAGAGCCATTTGAGTTTGTATTTGGAGAAGCGTTATTTCATTAGGTCCTGAAGAAGCGTTGTTGGATCCTTTTGGACCGTATAGACGCGAAACATGTCGACCCATTTTTTAGGTGGGTCTTGTAGTTTCTTCACCACCCTGCTAGGTGCAATACAGTTTGAGAGTGGCCGAACATTACTTCGAGTTCACTCTCCTGATAACAGTTTTTAATCTTGGCCTGGACCCCGCATTAATAAAGATAGCTCTTAGCGAGGGTCTTTTGAGCCAATTTTATCATCCATTTGCCTTTTTGTTCTCTCCTTTCTCCCTCTCTCCCTACTTACCTGTGGGAAAGTGTGGCATCATCAAAAAAAACTCCGGCAAAGAGCCCCCGCGAAAGGGTGGTGCCCGTCAGACATTGCAGCGCCAGTCTGACGAGGAGCTGGTCCGATGATGAAGCATGACACCCATTTGGGTGTGTGAGGACTCTTGCTCCTACTAAATAGGACCCCCTAGTACTCACCCGGTCTTCTTCTTGCTCTTTAGGAACAGTGTATCACATTATTAGTAACTGTTATTGGAGGGTACACACTGGACCTCAGAATCCTCCGAATCCCCTTAGTTTTTTGATGAAATAATGGAATATGCTCAAGAGGATCCAAGGAGGAATTCTGAAGCACCATGAAAATGAAAAGGATATAAAAAGGATGAATCAGAGAATCAACAACAGGCTTAGAATTCAGAAAAATACTGAGAAACTGCCAAACCAAACAGAATATTGAGGACAAGAGCAGCCATTGCTCTTAAAAAGTCTGAATAATTTTACACTGTCCTCTAAGGGTACACAGACAGGCCAAGAAAGAACCCATAACCTCAAAAATACAAACATTTTACGAAGATGACACTTCTTAACGTGCAACATTTTAGGCATACACTAGGCAGAGGCAGGTTTCCACGCCCAGGCATAACTTAAAGAATACATAGACATCTGTCTTGCTGGACAGAAACAGCTACAGCTGTTATGCTTTTAGTGAACTGGAGACCTACACACTGAGCCTCCAAACCCTGAGCTGAAGATGCTTTGGAGAAAAGAGGTAAGAGCTGAGGAAGCTAAAGCATTAAAGAAAGCAGTAGCAACGCCCAAGGGGTACCCCAAGACTAATGTACCAGGACAATCAAACCATAATGAAAAATCAATGCCATCTCCTCCTCCTTTTACATTGGATCTAGGAGTTGTGAACTGAAAATCAGTTTGAGATTTGAACTCAAAAGCAGTTGAGTCAGAGGGAAAGTGTATGCTACTCCTGTCTGCCAAAGAAAAGATGGAGCCTTGATCTCTCCTGCCTAGGACATGGTTCCCTAGGAAAGAAGAGCATTTTACCATAATTCAAGAGATCTATGCCGGGGACCCTAATCTAAGACATATTTGATGAAAGATCCTTGGGAGACGATAAGAGTGCAGTGGTGAGGGAAACAGGTGACTGTGATGGTAGCTAAGCTCAAACTCCCTTCCTGAAAGATATATTACTCATAAGGAGAGGAAAGGAGCCTCCGACTTTGACCAAATTTCCTGCATAATCATGTTCATGCAGACAACCTTGTTGTACTTGCCTGTTGACATATGTGAGAGCAACCTACTTGTCTCTCTTGCATTTGAGGGTAAATAACTGTAGTGCTTATCACATGGCACTGAATTCCCTCCAACTGAAACATTCTCCAGTGGTGGCCACCTCCCCCATGATATATATGTGGTCAATGTGGTTTCCAACCCAGTCATGATCACGTCCATGGAACAAACCAGTAGAATTGAATTCTTGAGATGCCCCTCAAAAAGTCCATTTAATCTGGCCATCATAGGAGTGATTTCTTCATCCACTAGGTCAAACCAAGCATCCTCCTGAAATCCTGCCCTTCTGGGGACCATTGCGGTGGGACATAATGTAGCAATGATTGCACATAAAACCTGCCCTAGTAGGCACCAGAAGTGGTTGCTGTCATACAACTCTGGAAGTGCAACCACTGTCAAAACAGTGCTTGACCCACGAGCATCACATTTTATAAGTATGTCTGGAGAGAAACTACCATCTCTTCAGGCAATAACTCTTCAAATAGATGAGCCTCAGTGAAGATCATCTTCTGCAAGGGCATCTGAAGGGACTTTTCCTAATATGAAGAATCCATAAAGGCACAGCACGTGGCAGATCACTGTTGCATCTTCTAAAGCAGTGGTGAAAGAAAAGGAGGCAGTTTGTCAGTCATCTAAATTGGAAAACACCTCAGCTTCATATAATGCTAGAAGTCAGTTTAGAGGGACGAACTTTTGCAAAGAATCTACGAGCACAAGCTCATACATTCATATAATTAATATTTTGGATAGACAACAGGGAGAGGATAATATGGTGATAACTTTCTATTTAAGCCTTATATTCTGAATAGCCAGTAAAGTCCCTTTTATACCCCCTACAGATTTATTGTTACTGGGATTATGAGTGTTTGTGAAATACCATAGAATCGATTTTAACATTTTGATTTCTGCATGTTTTTTTTTCTGGAATCCCACCCGGATACTTTGCCGGCTTGAATCAAACTTAAATCAGGGGATGAAAGGCCCACCTGGAAGTTTTGCGTGCTTAAATCAGGTAAAATCTCCAGGTGGAACAGATTGACCAGCAGTCTTCCCAGTGAACTCATAATTTCAATTGCCCCAGTACCTGCTGTTACTGAGCCAATTGGCATTAATGGGACACTCCTAATATTGTCCATGGAAGGCCAACCAGCTTCAGGCTCTTCCATGAACAATCTGCCTAGCCCGTGAAAATGGGCTTTTTATGCAGACCTGTTGTCAGCTAAAACCCTTCTCTTCTTACTTGTATGTTTTATCCACTCCTTCTAACACTGGGCAAAATAGTAAAGACCTCGGTAAATGCAAAGGAACATCACGTTCCTATGGTACCCAGCCACTTTCCATGTTTTCTTGCATAGGTGCCTTACAGAAGCTATGCTCATCAAATGGTAATGCTACACATCTGGTATATACAAGAAAGCAGCATTCTTCCCTTCATATATGACCACATATTGGAACTACTTTAAGAGAGACTGAAGCACAAAGGTCATGTATGTGTCATAGGTTAGTGAGAAAATGCAAGCAGCAGGCAACTCTTTAATCACGAAGTCTACTTTCTGGTATGAAGCATCTTCTAGCACCACATCTTCTGATGTCATTAACATTTGCACAGAATGACGGGCCAAAAGAAAATCAACTTTAGTAAATGTGTGGATTTTGTTGCCACAAACCCTTCTTATGATTTCTTTCGGCAAGAAATTTGGGAAAATAGGTTTTTAGAAGTGCTTCCACTCCTTGGTCAAAGTGTTGTCAGAGTACTGTGCATTAATGAAAATCACAGTTAAATAATTGTTTTAGGTATCATTTAGCACATGAACAAATCCTCGCCTATCCTATTCTCCAGAGGCACCAGGAAACCCAGCTTGGTCCAAAGGGGTTTGAACACGTCTGTGAGTTGAGTTGTCTTCTGTCACATTAGGGCCCATCAAAACGTTATCAATATGTTGCAGACTCTTTTCTTCTGAGCAACTCTCTGCCAGTCTCTGGAGAGCACTGGTCACTGATTTATTTCTTACCCCTCCTAGACATTCATTGCTAGGTGATAGATGAGCACCTACCTTCCTCCAACCACCAACAAGACCTTCCACCTGCTGGTCCATTTGACTTAAACATGTCTCCTTGCTTCCAACTCACCCAGAGAATAATAAGCCAAGGTTCATACGTGAGAAATCCCAAATGTCTGTCTAGAATTTATCCACGCCCGAGCATGACGAATTGTGCCACAAGAGCTGCCAGGCAGAATGCTGCAATCTATCCTTAATTTCTTGAACAGCACCTGCCAAGCGCTCCTGCCCAGGTGAAAGATTACACTAGGGGGCTGTTGAAGCTGAGGACATGAGACAAGAAGCAGTTAGTCCCTCATTATGAGTGCACATGTAATTGGGGCGATATTTATGATTTCTGGCACCTGAAAAAATCCACTCCACTTGGTCAGAGTTTATTGGGTTAGATAAATACCATGCAATTATGTTTTTTTCCCGGACAATGGGAAATAGAGCCCCCCCACAAGTATCAACAGATTTGACTAGATCAAAATATATCCGGAGAAGCATTTTTTCTTGCACTACTCAGCATGTCAGAATTTAATGGTCTGGTCATAATAAGAGTCTTGCTCACATCAACAGTAAACCTTTCCTAATCTCTGGGGACGTAGCAAACCCCTGACTCCAAATGAGATCGACAAATACTACAGTGTCCAGGCTTAGCGAGGAAGTTAATGCATGGTGTGGAGGAGTGGGGAGTATAATACAACACAAGTAATATCTACCACTGGTACGTGAGATGTTTTTTCTTTTTTTTGGTATTTTTTTATGGTGAATTGCCGGTTGCCAGGAAGTGGACTTACCTCATGAATAAGGTCTGTGACCAGGAAGGCTGATGTGGTGGTAATGATAGTGTACTCTTGGTTAAAATAGAAACAGTATTTCGTACCTTTATTGCACAACAATTGAGAATGGTGAACTGCACAAAAATAATGATGAAACTGATAGACCTCAATATATGAGGCTACAGATATTATACATTTAAAAAGACCTTGTTACATAGTATTCACAGTCCGAGGTAGCACCTATCAAATGAGGAGTTTTTATTTAGAACATGCCAAAGAATAACATATAAGTGTGTGCTTTATGTCTAAATTCGATTTTACCTAAGAGAAGTTGTAGGAATAAACTAATTCAAGAGTTCTCATAGGCAATAAACTGTCAACGAGAGTGTTATATCCTGGTTCTATTTAAAGCATCTGAGTAATACTAATAGTAAGGATTATGTAGCAAATACAATTGGTTCCATAGGACTGCTAAGTGTAATAATAAAAAAATGTTCCTTGAAGAAAGAGCCCCTTCCCACCAAACATGATAAGGCGCCTGACACATTGTTAAAAAGAAGGCCCATAAAACACGTTATGATTGCGTTATTCTGGTAGAAAAGTATCAGCTCTTTCTTTCTAATTTTGTTTTATTTTTGAGCGCTGAGAATCACATAAATCAAAAGAAGCAATAGTCTACCTTGTGTTTTGACTACTTTGACCCTCTTCAACCCCTGCCAATTTTTATCTCATTTTTGTTTAACTTTGTACATCAGAGTTTAATTTTAAAGCTGGCCCAGAAGACAGTGATGTATAGGTTACATCAAGTGTAGCTTAAATTGCCCTCTCCCCTGCGATTCGAGGCTGAGCGGAGGGTCTTGCACCAACAGCAGGGTGGGAAGAGAAATGGCCAGAATGTGCACTGTGAACCTGGCCACGTCCAACTACAGAAACATTTACGCTTCAACATCTCTTATTGATTTTTCGGTATTTTAAGATGCTTAAACTGTTTAAGTTTATTTTCTCGTTCTACAGATTTGATTTTTATGGGCAAGAGAAATATGTGCCAAGGTAATTAAAAAGAACGCACATAAAATTGCGTGCATGCTTGGCATCTCCTTATTCTGCAGGCCTGTCCTAAGGCAATTTTTTTTTATTTTGTACTATCTATTTCAAACACGTTAACCTTCTTTCTCGTTCGTCCTCTATTATCATCAGCTTTTTCTGGTGTGTTTCATTCAAAATTAATAACACATGTGAGAAGTGAACATAAAGCCCTTTCTAAACGGGTACAGCTATCCAGTTCTGTCGCTGAAGAGCGAAATATCTTACAAAATGTAACAATAGCTGTTCTGCCTGATTAAAGAAAAACGCATGTGATAAAGTATTTTTGAAAAATACATAAGGGATTGCTTGTACAGGTCGGTGTATTCGTGCATTTAGAGCATTGTCAATCACGCACGGACATGACGGCCGGTGTGGCACCTGCCCCCTTTTGCAGTCTAACTTCCTGGGCTCTGTTATCACATGACCTTGTAACCCAGGATGGGAATATTGGCCTTGCCTCCCACACTGAAGTCTATTGCCGTGGCTCCCGAGGGGAAGCGCGCAGCCTGTAAACGGCGGCAAATGATTAACCCTTGCCATTTGCAGATGTAGCATCATGTAGTGGTAATAAAGGTCTCATTGTATAACAGATCTCTTGCTTTGTAAATTGTTGCAGTTTATCGGTTCTTTTAGGCATTGCCCCGGCATCTCCCAGCGCAATATTCGGTATATTAGATACATAAAGGACCCGGGCCAATTCACACTCTTGAAAGGGGAAATGTTGCCTTATGTTATCGGAAAAAATAGTTTACATTTAAGTAAAATGAGCACAATGTTCTCCATTACAGTGCTCATGCCTTGAATTAGAGAATAATAGGGGAATTAATATGTAGACGAGGCTTTTAAAATTAAATACATTGTGAAATCTTTTAGGGGGAGCGCAATGGGCAGTGAAGGAAAATAAGAGTTATATCATATCTCCGTTACAACAACCGTACTGTTTTTCGCATTTGAAGAAGCAAAATGTCTAAAAATCTTTGGTTACGTTATTACACGGCATAATTATCAGCTCACGGAGAGGCGCAGCGCCAACAATCTTCATAAGCGATATTGGAAATCTGCATTTTGCTGAACAGAGATCCATAGATGGAAATATTTTAATGTAGAGAATTATATCTTTACATTTTTAATACCTTAGAGCATTGCATTTAAACAGTAAAAATAGGTAAACAAAACTTCAGACGACTACTTGAAATGTTTTTTTTTCTTTTCAGCTCACTGTTAATTTATGCAAATTGGATGTGCATTCCATCTAGAGTAATGATATCTCCTGTACACATCAGAGTCTTCACTTTCCAACTGTGATTTTTTTCTTCCGGGGCAGCCTCACACAATTCCCCTGTGCGATGCTCTTGTAAATAAGGAATTATTTCCAAAGGCATTCTCCTGCTAGAACGACGTCACAAAAACACACATTTCAAGACATGTGAGGCATAACAATAGTCAATTGATTTCAAAGATGTTTGCTGTGATTGTACTCAAATATTGCCAGAAATTATTCATAGTTGAGCACAAAATAAAGTAAATATGTTTCAGATTAATTTGTGGATAATTTCTAAGATTACAGATTCGAGGTAGTCGCACATTCTGTTGATTGAAACGATTATCAAATTATTAATGCTTTCATTTAATGGTAACCATTATGTTTGTTAAATTTGTTTTAGTAATTGACAAACACTGGAGGTGGAACAAAATCTCAGAGACCAGTTGGGAGGACGCCCTCAACACCTCCAATCCTTCTACCGCCACCAACCTCAAACAGGGAGTGAACAAATTCAAAGCCTGGATTACCAACTGCGCAGACAGCACTGTCTCCATCAAGAGCAACACCCAGAGAAAATCCACCAAAAAGGCCAGCTGCTACACTCAAGAAGTCAGAACAGTGAAACAACAGAGCAAACAGCTGGGAAGGAAATGGCGTTCTAGCAAGGACACCTCCAACAGATCAGCCTTCAAGTCCTCCCTCAACCTGTACCACTGCCTGCTGAGAGCAACAAAATAGACAGCCCTTGTCACACACATCAAAACTGGCGCCAACAACACCAAGGAACTTTTCAACATCATTAAGAAATTCTAAAACCCGGTTGCCAGCGAAAATAACACCACACCCTCAGAGGAGCTCTGTGACAACCTTGCCCACTTCTTCCATAACAAGATTGAAACCATATATAGAAATTTTGAACCCTAACCCACACCTACGGACTTCCTTGACAGATGCACCACCACTGTAATTGACACAAACCACATACTGACCACCTGGAATATCTCGCCACCCAGGACATCACCCCCACCATGAAGTCCATCCACTCTGGAGCTCCCACAGACCCATGCCCACACTACATCTTCAACCTTGGAAACCAAAGGATCGGCCAGGAACTCACAACCCTGTTCAACACCTCTGTCTACAACGTAACTTTTCCTGATACCTGGAAACTTGCAAAGTCAGACTACTACTCAAAAAACCCTCCGCTGACCCCAGCGAACCGAAAAACTACTGGCCAATCTCCCTGCTCCCATTCCCGGTGAAGGTAATGGAAAAGGTAATCAACAAGCAACTCATGACACGCGTGGAGCAGAACCAACTACTCGATGCAACTCATGACATACCTGGAGCAGAACCAACTACTCAGTGCCTCCCAAGACCGCTTCCGCAGCTATCACAGCACTGAAACTGCCTTGATCGCAGTCACTGATGACATCCGAACCCTCCTCCACCGAGGACAAACAGTAGCTTTGATCCTCCGACCTCCCGGCAGCCCTCAACACCATATCCCACACACGCTGATTGAAAGACTCCACCAATCGGCATCCAAGGGGAAGCATTCAGATGGATCACCTCCTTCCTCACTGTAAGAACCCAGGAGATCTACCTCCCCCTTTTCATCTGCAAACCAAAGAAGATCACCTGCAGTGTTCATCAGGGCTCATCCCTCAGCCCTACGGTCTTCAACGCGTATATGACCCCGCTGGCCATCATCGTCAGACCCCACGGTCTCAACATATTTCCTACATAGATGCCACCAAACTCATCTTCTCACTCACCGACAACCCCTCCATCACCAGAAAAAACTTCCACAGATGCATAAGCATCACTAATTGGATGAAGAACAACTGCCTGAAGCTGAACACAGACAAGATGGAAGTACTGATCTTTGGCAACAGCAGCAACAAATGGAATGACTCCTGGTGGCCATCAGACCTAGGACCCACACCCACTCCCTCCGAGCACTCCAAAAACCTCGGAATTATCATCGACAACAAGCTCTTTATGAAATTACAGATCAACACCATCTCCTCCGCCTGCTTCCTCATTTTGCACATGCAGAAGAAGTTCAAGTGGCTACTTCTGCACACGAGACACACCATAACACAGGCTCTTGTGATCAACCAACTGGACTACTGCAACACCCTCTACGAAGGAATCGGCATGCACCTCCTGCAGAGACTTCTGACCATTCAAAACATTGCAGCCAGACTCATCCTTTGCGTTCCCTGACAAACCCACATCACTTCCCACCTCAGGCAACTCCACTGGCTCCCCGTAGAGAGAAGATGTCAATTCAAGGTGCTGACCTATGCACACAAGGCTATACACAACCAAGGACCCCCGTACATTAACCACTGCCTGAACTTCCACCAACCATTGAGAAGACTATGCTCTGCCTCCCTTTCACTTGCCCATACTCCCCACTTCTACTGAAGCAGAAGTGGAGGACGCTCCTCTCATGTTGCAGCAAAAACCTGAAACAGCTTCCACACACACCTCCGGACCATCACCTCACTTCCGGAATTCCGAATGGCCCTCAAGACCTGGCTGCTTGAATAAACCTCTGGGACCTGCAAGCGCCTGGATACACTATCGGGTCATTAGCTGCGCTTCATAAATCCTGATTGATTGATATTTTGAGACCCCAAATATTCTACAATTGGACTCTTACC
The DNA here is from genome assembly GCF_031143425.1 of Pleurodeles waltl. Lineage (NCBI taxonomy): Eukaryota > Metazoa > Chordata > Amphibia > Caudata > Salamandridae > Pleurodeles > Pleurodeles waltl. The sequence continues at coordinate 399,566,922 of NC_090451.1, read as the reverse complement.
ATGGGGGTAAGACTGCTTGGTTTTGGGCAGTACAACCACTGTGTGTGGGTGACTGAGTCAGTCACACACCGACTGGAAGCTGTTGGCCCGACCTCGTCAGCCAGCCAGCTATCAGCATCTCACCCAAACCTAGAAAGTAAAGGCAATTTGAAGCAGCCTAGAAACATGACACTCAGACTCCTCAGAGTAGACGTGGTCGTCAAATCATATCCTTTTCTCTCAGTTATAAAAATTCTCACACATGCAAAGGCAGTAAAAGAGATGCAGGGTAAGTTTCAGTATATTTATTGAAGCAACAGCATTATTATATGATAAAAAGCATGCGCTGCAATGAATAGGAGGATGAAACATAGCATAGTGATGATTGTGACCATCAGAGTGAAATATATAAACAGTCCCAACATCCTCACATAATCATAGATTTAGTAATTCCTACCTACACCATAATGTCTAACATGAGAGCATAGCAGTGTTGGTGCTTCTGCCCATACCGGTATGTGTAAGGAGACCAGACCCCATACTTGAGAGAAGGCAAGGTCTACTTGTTGTTCTGTTGGCAGGCCTCCTGGTTGGCTGAAAAGACAAGGCCAAGATCAGCAAAGCTGCCAAAGAAGTGGCGAACAGCATAAGATGGCACTGCCTAGAATGTCCTCTACCCTTCTTAGGCCTACATGGTGTTTATATAACAAAACATGTTGTGTTCTGAGAACACGCCTGGCATAATAGTATGTCAGTGAAGTGTTTAGAAGGCCAACTCTGTAACTCTTGGAGTGCAATACTAGGTAAACTATCAAGTATAAGTATGACAGCCTTGAGCAGGTCTCAGAATTAAATACGTGCAAGGGACAGATAAATGCAGAACCTGAATAAGCAGGTTTTCTAAGAAAGGCAGCTGATAAAGTATAATATAACAAGAAATAAGAGAGCAGTGTTAAAATGTAATAAAATTACTAAAAGTGAATAAAATGTGTACATGTCTTAAAGGCACAGGCCATGGACCTAGGAACTAAAATATGGGTGCCTAATCTAGGCGCTAAAATGAACCCGTGACAATTCAAACAGATTACGGTTTTAAAAATGATGTAAACAACCTCACCATATGCCTAATGTATCCCCAAAACACAAAATAAAATTTTCTGTATGTTAAAAACCACTGCAGGTTTAGATTAAAGTATGTGCTAAATGATGCTCATTGTTTCAGACATATAAAAAATCTGACATTGGTTTATATTCTATTCTAGGTGAATCTAAATTATATTTCAGGGCCCCCATTAGCATGTAATAATTGGAAATCTGAGGCAAAATACATGGTTTGTAGAGCTATAAACCAATATATTGCAGGGCTGTAATATTGCATCCACTATATCAGCCTAAATATTAGGTTTCTAGATGATATGGATGTCAGACTAGCAATTACATACATATCATGAAGATGCAGTGGTAGGTGATGTAAGGGATGCAGTATATTATAAATTGATATGGCCAACCTCAATATAGTGTTCTGTAACATATATACTGACTGCTCATTAAAAGCAATGAATCAGCATGATTAAGAGGTTAAAATACAATCTGATGGTTTTAGGATCCTTAAAAGGAAAAGAGGCTACTACTAATGCATGTTCTGCCGCAGAGTTTTAGATACTGCTCTCTCTCAGCGCTGGTGTGTATTCACAGTATTAACACAGGGAGACAGATCAGTGTCATTTTTAGATAGTTATAATTGTGTGTTGCCATTGACCTACATTGTGCAAATGCTAAAATCTAGTAACAGAGGGAATAGAAACATCAGTCATTTTTATCACTGCCATTCACCTCAATGTGGGGATGAGAAAAAGAACGCAGGCACATTTCATTGAACGTGTACAATAGCATAAAACCAGTACACAGACATTCATAGGGTATGTCAAAGCACACATGAAAAACTCATATGCCCATTACCTCCTTCGTACGCTTCCACATTGCAGTTGGTACTAGATAAAGCTTAGCATGCCCAGAATGTGCCAGGTACTTCCTTTGCCCTGGTTGTTTCCATTCCGAAAACATTTACTATAATCCTCTCACCTTTCAAAAGAGGGTCTACTGAACCTTAATCCAAGGCTTAATACTGAATCTCTAGTGGAATTTGGAAATTCCATCGGTTATTATCTTAAATGCATTACTTTGTAGGCATTATGTAGTACTTTACAGAAGTCACTTAAGAGATTATGAACAGCTTCTCTGTTTCCTGTTGTGAAGATGTGAGGATTGTGGTATGGTTGTTCAACCTTACTGTGTAATACACTTGCAAAACTGTCTTGGCTCCAGTCAGGCTAATTTCTAAAACCTCTGGCTCAACCTTGGGTAGCTAGGGCTTGGGGTAGCAAGGCTTAAACAAAGGAACTAGTGTAAATTATTTAGAAGTAACAAACAAGGGAATAAGAAAGTCACACAACACAAACAAAATCCAATATCACATAGTACATGTAGATTATATTTATATGCATTTTAAAGACACCACAATGAGGAAAATCCACTGAACATTTTCAGACATATAGGGACATATTTAAAAAAAGTGGTGCTGCACACAGTGCGCCACTTTTCTTTCACCCCTTAGCGCCCTATTAATGTCACTATGTGTGCACCGTATTTAATATACAACACACCATGGTGATAGAGGGCTCGCTTCAGTATTTTTGACGCAAGTCTGGCGCTTTGCAGGATTAGCGTAAAAAATGTTAATGCTAATCCTGCAAAGCACCCAGAGGCCCATTGTAGCATATGGGCGCCTCCTTTTGACCCCCGCTCTGAGTAAGTGTTAAAAGTGCCGGGTAAAATGCTGCAAAGAAATCTCTTAGATATCTTTGTGCCATTTTTTTGGGCCTCCCTAATGAGGGAAAGCCCCCTTTGCATACATTATGCCTGGCGCAGGCATAATGTTGGGCAAAGGGTTACAAAGTGGTGCAATGCATTCATTGCACCACTTTGTAAATGTGGTTCAACGTTTTGGCATTCTAACGCCACATTGGTGTTAAAAAAATGATGCTAATGTGGCTTTAGTATGGCGCTAGGGGCTCTTAAATATGCCCCATAGATTTAGAAGAAAAATGTAAATCTCAGCTTTTTAGTTCATAGTGCAAACAAGCATGGGTAAGTGTAAAGTTTAGAAACGTTTGAAAAGTTTGAAAGAGTTGTGTTGGCTACTTCAGCCCAACTGAGGTGACCAATTTTGTCAGGGAGAAGGTCAGGGGGGCTACTAAGGTGTAGGTAGACAGTTACCTGGTCACCAAAGCATTTTCAACTCCAGTTCCACACTTTACATCAAGACCACCATGGACATCAATAGAGTGGTCCTTATGCTGGGGATGCAGGATGCTTAGGGTGCTAAAAGATGATCTGGGTGCTGTATGGTTGACAGGGGTGTCCTTGTAGTTATTCCTTGATCCATGGATAAGCTAGGGCAACAGGGCAGTGTAGCTCGAAGTCCTCTTTTCCCAGTGGAAGGCTAGCTGCTCCTCTTTCAGTGAGTAGAAGGCCAGCTGAACACAACTGGTCCAGCGGTATCCTTTGGTGAAGGCTGGTGTCCCCCTTTGGTGACCAATCTGGACTCAATCGACATTCCTGAGTATAGCAGACTCAGGAGCAACTTTTGGCCAACAACGATCGATCTCTTGGTTCAACCAGTGGCAGTCAGCAGCGATTCAAAGAAGGCAGCTACTGACTTGCTGGAATGGGGTTCTTCAGCTTTTTTTGCCTCTGGTTCTAGTTCCGGGGGGTTAGCTGAATGTCTCCAGGTTTTACTTCTTCAGTCTGGAGCTCAGGAGCGACTTTTCCACAAGCCAGGAGCCACAGGCACAGTTCGCTCTTTGCTAGGACAAGGTAGGGCAGGTGCAGTCCAGCAGTCGGTGCAGCCGCTCTTGCCAGGTGCAGGGGTCAGCAGGGCAATCCTTCTTTGGTCCTTTCTTCAGTTCTGTTATCATCTGAGGTTCAGGGTGCAAGGGGTGCCATATCTTTGGCCCACAAGTGCCCTGAGAGGATGAAGTGGTCACTAGTCAAAGGGCTACCAGGATACCTGCGACCCTGCGATGACATCTGGGTGTGTGTGACATCTAGCAGTTCCAGAGTGCACTATTCTGCCCACTCTTAAGATTTCTGAACTCTTCTTTGCATGTTAGGAACTTGATAGCCAACCCTAAAGGTGTAGATACCTGTGGGCTAAAGGCCCCCTGGGAAAACCAGTTTGGCCACTGGTTTCCACTCTTTGTTCCTGCCATCAGCTTGTCTACTTGAACAAAGGGGCAACCCTTTAGGAGAATGATCACCATTTGTTGACCAAATGGGGTTTCACCTTTGAAGCTTGTATTCTGGTCCAACACCATGAGTGGCTTACTGCAAGGTGGAGAGGTAGCACCTCTCCCTATAGCATGCTTCTGTCATTCCTGAGCCTGGGAGTGGTTCACACTATTATTAAGAAGAAAAGAAGGCCGTATGGTGGCCAGCAGCTATGAAAGGACAAACTGTGCAATAGGTTGGCAACTTTCTAAAAGTTGTCTTTCCTTAACTGTGACATTAAATTCAACTTGGATATCAGGTCTGGTTTAATGCCATGATTAATTTGATACTTTAACGTGCCCACTTTAGTAGCCCCATTCAGAAGTTAGTTGGACTGAGAGGTCAGCCAGTAACTTTGTGTTAGCCAAAGGGGCTGCTAACTTTTCCAAAGCAAAAATTACAATTTGGAGGTTTTTCTGTTAGGATATATTAGAAGTATGTGTCCCACTTAAGAACATACAGCTCCGTCCTTTAGGGTTCCGTAGGCCTTCATTAGGGGAGACATTTCTATTGCTAATGGAGGTGGGGGCTTTGCATTGGTTTAAATGGCAAAGTTGAATTAGCAGTTTAAAACTGATCTTCCAGACTGCAAGGGCCAGCTGGGAGCTATCTTGTACTTTGTCACACACAGGATGACACATCCACTGCTACAACCCTGGGGGACACTCCACCTTACCTGCCCTGGGTATCCTTTGTACCATATACTAGGGACTTATAAGTAATACAGTGTATGCCAAATGGCAGCAGCATAACTAAAACATACATTTTCTAAAGGGTTAGAATACTGAGGTCTGGTTAGTAGGTCTCAGTGCACTCTCGATAAATCAGCAACATCAGTCTAAAACATTGGGGGTGATCATGCAAAAAGAAGCATTTCCTTACAGAAGAAATCCAGAGGTAAGCATTTAACTGTGATCTGTGGGAGTTTAAAGTTCCACCTCATCACCGTTGACTTGAAGGTGTCTGTGCCAGTGGGAAATAATTGCTAATTATAGAGTGCAATGCTGAAGATGTGTGTCCAGGCACTGAGTGATTCCAGGATAAGAGATCCAAACGGTGCACCTTCCAAGGGTAACCAGAGTTCCACCTCCTAGTGCTGTTGAAAATAAACATAGCAATTTGGGTGTCTGTTGAGCTGCTTTCTCCTACTGAAAATCACATTTTCAATTGTACATATGCATTTGCCAGTGCAGATCTGTTTACATGCTTGTACACACTAACAAAAATGAGCATATGCACATGAACCCACTGAAATAGATTACGTCAATTTAAAAACTATTGAATAATATTGTTTAGCAGTTCCCTGAAAGAGGAATTATTGGACACTAAGGTAAATATTTGAAAACTATTGCATAATATAGTTTAGCAGGTCCCGAAAGAGGAATCTGTTGGACACCAGGGTAAATGTTCTAATTTTGTTATTTTTTTAGACTTGTAAACTTGGGATGATGAAGTCTGTGTAAGGAAGGGGATTCCTGGCTGAAGGACACTAAGCTAGAGATTATTACTCGCATCTCTGTGAGTAAGAACATTATCGGGAGAAGAGGACAACTATCAACAAATGTTGCAATGCCCTATTCCAAAGAAGAGGAAACATAATATCTCTGGAGCCAATATGCTAATCTGACTCGTTGAGACCTTCTATCAATGGACTTACATTTCTGAACCAAGGAACCGCTGGTATTTGACCACTGGGATTAAAGGTTTCAGCATGACAAAATGATGCATCATAGCAGTGGGAGAGGGAATGCACCTAGAGTAAAGAAGATCTTCGATAAGTGTTAATGGCTTCATCTGAACAAGAGAAGACCCCTAATCAGGCAGTGTGGACTTTCTACTGCAAAGAGGAGTCCACCAATCTCTTTGACCTATAGAATCATCTGAGGACTTTGAGACATCCCTTCAGTGAGTCCTTGATCCTCATCTGGGGAATAGAAGAACTCATTTCTAGGTATAGGATCCTTAACCAGTTGAACAAATTAGCTAGTATGCTGAATATAGACATTTAGAAAAAGATTGTATTCATTTATACTGTGACCTCTTCGAATGGCCCCATCAATAATCCCAATCCAGTAAATTAGGCATTCCCTGAACTGCAAATTTCAAATAGTTTTTGTGTATGCATAGTCAGACACTTTTTCTGAGATTTAATTGAACTTTGATATTGTTGTCCAGTTTTTTATGTTTGTGTAGTGAGGGGCATAATTTCCTAATGACATTTACAACATATTACTTGTTTTGTGACTGTAATGGATTCTACTTTATTATGGAGGTTGCTTGGGACCTTTGAGTTTTTGATTTGGGGAGAGGAGAATCCATTCACGGAGTTATTTTGAGTTTGACAGAGAGTATTCCAGGTCACCGATGTGGCAGAGTACCCTGGTGCGTCAGATAGGCAGTCCACATGATATATATCATGTTTCAGGTGACCTGTCATGTTTTGGCCAAGATAGCCTCTGCTGACTTTGCTGAAGAAAGCCTTTGACTGATGACTTACTGCACATTGGATTGTTGACCTTAGTACCTCAGACTGTCCTCCCTACTTCTGATATATTTGTTTTTCCTGTTCAAAACTGCCAGGAAAAGCCTTACTGTCCAGATCAGAAGACTATAAATGCTCCCATCACCCTCTGAAAAAACTCCAGAGGTTTGAGGGTCATTGAGTGTTTTTCTTATTCAAATTCTTGCTTTGGGAGCTGGACCATGAAAAACAAAAACTGCATTGCAATTGGACACATGAAACATGGTAGCTGCTGAGCAGACTTACAATGCCTTCAGAGGAGCTGCGTGGCAATAGCTCCTGTACAGAGATCTCAGTCATTCATTCATTCAGTTTAGTTCAGTTCATCTTTATTCGAGTTTAAGCAAACCATAAAAGTACATGCACAAAATGCATTACATATATAAAAGCCAAACATATATATTAAAAAGCATAACTTTATGAAATGTTTTTGCATGTTTATAATACAAGCTAAAATCAATAAAATATATATCAACTATAGAGAACATGGTCTAAATCCTTAGTGCACCTTGAGATACATAAATAGCGTAGAGAATAAAAGATTAAAAACATATTAAGAATAGGGCTTAAAGTGCATGGCACCAGTGTAACAATTTTGGAACAGTAGTGGCGGGGAAGGGCCACCCACCCACTGTGTCCTAACAGAAGTTGCCTGTGACCAAGATCAAAACTATGATCACTTCCCAGGTACTTTGCGCTGTCTTGGCTCAGTGGCAATGAATCTATAGATAGTATGTCAAACCACATCAGTTAGAAGCAACAGTAGATATATCAATTCTGCTTTGCACTCTCTAATATTGGGATTCCGCAAAAGAGGTCTAAAAATGTGTATCCTTGTAGAGCTCACAATAGAAAGACAAATGCAGCAGAGATTGAGATGATATTGAATTGCATGGGCATGGTATCAGGTCTTGATTGTTGTAAAAATTAGAAGTGTATGATACCAAATAATGGGCCATTCCAACTCTAAGCCTGACTGGATAAAAACATTGATAGTGCAGCACTTTACTCGATAAATAAATTTATCTGTATTTGTAGAGCGCAGCACTATCACCCCTGGTGGTATCTGAGTGCTATGGTGCGAGGTCTCAGTTGAAAAGCTAGGCCTTGAGTTTGTTTCTGAAGTCCGCAGGGAGGGTGCCATTTTGACAGGGAGGGGCAGGTCATTTTACATTTTAGCAGCAATGTAGGAGAAGAAGTGGCCACCGCTGCAGCTGCAATGGATTCGGGTGTGTGTGTGTGGGGCTAGTGCAGAAGAGCGTGGGTGACTATCGGTTTGGTGGAAGTTGAGTCGGTGGTTGATGTATGCTGGTTCTTGATCGTATAAGCCTTTGTAGGTGTGTTTGAAGAGCTTAAATTGACATCTCTTCCAGATGGGGAGCCAATAGAGGTCTCTGAGGTTGGGGGTGATGTGGCCTATTTAGAGAGGTCCAGGGCAAGTCTAGCTATTGCATTCTGTATGGACTGGAGCCTTTTGCGTAGTTGGTTTGAGATGCTAGTGTGGAGTGGGTTTCTGTAGTCTAGGCGGCTGGAGACAAGGGCCTGGGTAATTTATTTCCTGATGTTGACTGGGATCTATCTGAAGATTCTGTGAAGCGTGCAGAGGGTGTGGAAGCAAAAGAAGGTGACTACATTGATTTGTCACTACATGGCCAGTTCGCTGTCGAGGATGATGCCAAGGTTGCGTGCATTGTCTGTTGGCATTGGAGTGGCTTTGAGTTCTACTGGCCACAAGCTGTGGTCCTATGTGGATGTGTTTCTCCTGAAGATCAGTACTTCTGTTTTGCCAGAGTTGAGTTTGAGGTAGTTTGCTGTCATCCAGTTGTCTATCTCGGTCATAGAGTTGAAGAAGGTTGTTCTGGTGGTCTTCAGTGAGTGAGAGGATGAGCTGTATATCGTCTCCACAGGATATGATGTATATATAGGGTTCTCGTGCTAAGAGTTGTGCACAACTGAAAATATTCCTCAGCTGTCTTTTTCTTCTACTCTGAAACCATTCTCTTCACAACTAAAAAGTTAAATAGTTCATGCTTTGCCTGAGCTTTAGCTGAATGTTTGATGATCAATTCCACCAATTGCCTGAAGGTCATCTTTGAAATGCATAAACCATCTGCGTTTGTGGACTCATGACAGTTATAAACAGTCAGCAATCACCATTTGGCCTAGCACAGCCTCCTGCTTAGACTAGACCACCAACCACAGCAAGGTTGGTGCTAGCCTTATAGTGTCTTCTAATTATTGAAGTCCTAGTTCTTTGTGTGCTAATAGTAACAGGGCACTGTTTGGAAGTCACAGTGGTGTTTGCAGGAAACTCTGGGGCATATTTACAAGAAATTGGCTTATCAGCTCTGATGTGCCACTTTTCTTGTGTTGCACTGCGCCCCCTAACATCACCATGGTAGTGCTGTATTTACTATACATCGCACTATGGCACACGTTAAGATAATAGCATCAAAATCTTTGATGCTATTGTGGTGCTTTGGTGGACTAGCATCAAAATGTTTTATGCTAGTTCAGCAAAGGGGAGGGAAGCCCATAGGGTATAATGGCAGCATCACTTTAACGCCTCCCCTGAGCAGGCGTTAAAATGATGCACAAAATGGTGCAGTGAAATTTTGTAAATTTCACTGTGCCATTTTTTTGGGCATCACTGTGGGGAAACGCCCCCGTAGCCTACATTAAACCTGCCGCAAGTATAATGTAGCACAAGGGGTTACAAAGTGAAGCAATACATGCATTGCCCCACTTTGCAGCATCACTTTAACGCCTTCCTTGAGCAGGCGTTAAAATGAAGAAAAAAACGGTGCAGTGAAATTTTGTAAATTTCACTGTGCCATTTTTTGGGCCTCACTGTGGGGAAATGCCCCACTTGCCTACATTATACCTGCTGCAGGTATAATATAGTACAAGGGGTTACAAAGTGAAGCAATACATGCATTGCACCACTTTGTAATTAGGCGAACAATGGGGGCCTCCCTAACGCCGCCTTAGCGTAAAAAAAAAGATGATAGGGCAGCGCAAGTCAATGCTAGGAGTTTGTAAATATGCCCCTATATATGCTCATGTGAAGTTGAGAATGATCAGCATACCCCTGCACTCAAGCGCCATATGAGGCAACCGATACAGATCTAGCTTTATATATATATATATATATATATATATATATATATACGACAGCAGTGTCGAGTAGCATGGACCCTGATTTTGTGGCAAAGTTGAACTATGAAGCTATAGTTATTTCGAATCACACTGTCCTAATACTCATCAAATGTTTTCAATATATCAGAATAAAAATTTGAAAATAAAAATGGTTGGAATCTTTACAAGACCTTCATATCTTATTTCTTATTTGCAGCAGACAGAAAATAGCTAACAACAAAACATATTAAAGGGCTGTTGAGGATCTGAATTTAGAGAAAAGCTGGTCTGCATTGTACAAAGTTAGCACATTTAGGGATGGGGACAAGCACCTTTAGTTTTTGAGCCATATACAATCTACAACAAAATGCATTGTAGATTGAAGAGGAACATAACATGGACAGAGAGTTAAATTTGTAATTCCACCTGACCTTTGAGAAATACCAAATAATAATGAGCAATTTCCATTATAAAGTGAGTTCACAAAAAGTGATCCAAAGTTGTGTGAACATTACAGATATGGTTCCATAAATATTGCAGTTTTTAGAAAAACAAAGTATTCAACAAAGGGCTTTAGTTTTTCCAAAGATTCTCTTTATTTCTTCTAAACTGACAAACTATGGTTGCTGCCCAGATCTTTCTCATTTTTGTTCTAATTTAAGAATTCATAAAAAGATCAGGTCTGCTCAGTTCAGACCATAAGGATTTTACATAACCCAACCACTTTGATTTGAAACAGTGGTTCAGTGATTAATAGTCATTAATGATTTGTCTATTTTAGCTGGCACAAGGATTAGACCAAATGGGAGCCATAAGAAGAGCAGCAAAAGATGGATTCAGTCTTCTAAATAGAATAGGCTAAGCTCTTTGTGGTGCTAGGGCATAGATAGTAAACTCCACCAAAATCTATTTTCTTCAACCTATAAAGGGTTTGGTTTGGCATAGACCAAGACCAGAATACCATAAAATGCAACAGAAACACACTTACTGTTATAAAAAATAAGCATATAGGATAGTTACTTTTTGCCCCATCGGGTAGCAAAATAAATATAAACATTGAAGATCAAAAAAAAGATTTTTTTAAAGGTGAGGATATTGGCTAGCAGTGTTGTTAAAAGTGGTTCTCAAATATGAAAATGCCTCACTCTCATTGAGGGCATGGTCTTTGACTGAAAATTTTCCAGGTTTAGTATACTAAGGCCCAGCTATATACTCTGTTTGTGCTGAATTAGTGTATTTTGTTTAATATTAATTCACGCAAACCTTATTCCAAATTTACACTTTGGTGCAAGAGTGATTATCCTGCTACATTTTGCAATGCACATGTCCCAAAATATATGTCAGGAGCACTATATCACAAGTGCATAAGAGGATCGTTCAACACATCAGGACTATTAGAAATAAGGATCAGAGTTACCCTGTGGCCCGCCACTTCAAAGAGATACACAACAGTGATGAGACCCCACAACATCAGGGGGTGACAATAGGGAAAGACGCTTGAGAAGACTTGAGACTAGATACTTTTTTAATTTGAATAGCATGGCCACTGTGGGTTTAAATGTAGAGGAAGAACTGAATGTGGCACTTTAATGTTTTGATTGAAAAGCCCCTCTGTGATCTGACAAACCAGTCCACAGACCCCACATTTTGATTGTCTGATTTTGTTCGATATTTGATGGGTGGGGAAGATTAGATACTTGATCATTGACCCATGGTTATGGATGTACCAGCTGTGCATAAAAGGCAGGACCTGGCAGGTTAAGAGAACATGACCATTAGGGCACCTGATTAGGAGGGGTTGAAAGGATCACACATGATCACCCATTTGAGTATCATATTCTTTTCATACCAACTATAGATGGATATTTATCATATATTTATATTTACCTACTTTTATATAATTTTTTTCCCATTATTATGAATATGCTTTACCTTCTGTCCGTCTCTTAGAATGTATTTTCACAGTCAGGATTAATATATTTAGTCCTGCTTTTATTCAAATGAATATGAATTTTTGAACAGGCTGTGTCAATGTTTTTTACAGATGATGAACTGTTGTTGCATTTGGACAGACACTTGGCATGTTTTCTTCTTTTCTGTTTCTTTTCCCTTTTTCATGCTAGGGTACTCCTGGTGCTGGAATAATCATGATTGTTCTTATCATTCGTCTCCCAGTCAAAATTAGCTTGAATGATGTTTAGATATACTATATATAGGCACTTAGTAGTGTGCACGTATTGAGATGAATTACAGGGACTCAAGTGTTTATTGTTGTGCACTCAAGTGGTGTTTACGTTTTGCTTTCAATTGTGTGAGAAAAATAAATGGAGTCTGTGTGTTTTGAGGAAAACTGGTTTTGTGGCCGAAATGTGTTACACTTCTTTGGCTGTACACAAAGAACTTTGAAGATTAGATCCCCTTTCTTATCGGAGCCTGTTTCTCAGTGTGAAGCGCAGGTGTTTGGTCTTTTGATATATATGACATTTGGTTGGGACAGCGTGTGTGTCTTTTGAATGGTGGGCACATTGTCGATCTTTTTTTTGTGCTTTTTGTACCAACTTTTGCTGGTGTGATTTACCTGCAATCTAATCTTTTTTCAATAAATAGCAGCCGATGAATTTATCGATAATAAGTGGTTTTTTGAGTATTTTACCAGCTGGTATTGAATGATGTGCAGCCCTTGGTGTGCGATTTAAATACACAATTTTTCTGGATATATATATATATATATATATATATATATATATTTATATATATATATATATATATATATATATATATATATATATATATATATATGTGTACATATATTTGGCTTATCTATATCTTTAGCGCTGCTAGACAAAGCTTATCGAAATTTTCCAAAATAACAAAAGAATTTGACAGTCACATCAGCTGCTGTCTGGAAAGTTTTGGGGTGAGCTGTCAAGCGGGGGCCGAAAAGAAGAT